>NW_007733387.1:131344-133082 GCF_000696425.1 Galeopterus variegatus | reverse complement strand
AATCTCCGAAGTATACTTTCCTGTGGAGGTTCTATTCTTTCCCAGTCTTCCCATTACTGCTGCTTCTTCTATTACCTATTACCAGGCATATATTCATACAGTAAAATATTTATTGAGTACTTACTTTGAGCCAGAAACAGAGATGAATAGGACACAGTCAATACCCTGAAGAGTGTCATGGTAATAAATGGTATATAGCATTTATGACAAATGCTGTAAAAGTAATCTTAACATGCTGGGAAAACCAAGATGGTAACAAGGTATAATCAGAATCAGACAACCTAGATCCAGAAACAGAAAACATGTGAATGGTTCTTCCTTCCTAATGTAGGAATCCCCTCTTGAACTTCCTTTAACTTTGCTCTCACTGTCAGAGAAAACAAATGTGATAAGAAGTCACACTGGCGTAAATGAAGACATCTAGATTCTAGTCCTACCTCAGCCACAAACTACCTTGCCTAAACATCCAGATCATAGTTTCCTCAGCTATAAAAAGAATAGCTTAAATAAGACAATCTTTGGATACATTCTAGCCCTAAAATTCTATTATTGTTAGTGCTCCTTCATAATCTGCATGAATACTACCAGTGAGCAGGAAGCTCACAAATTCATGAGCAATTTAGCCTATTTTGATCAGTGTGCATTTTTTAAAAAGTTGTTCCTTATACTGAGACAAAAACAGTCTTCACGTAACTTGTATTTAATTTGGTTTTGCTGGGTGTTTCTGTTGGATAATTGGTTGGTCTGTATTCCCTTCAGAATGTCACTTTCAACATTACCTACCAATTTAGTTATTTCTATTGAGGAAATAAGTATACAAGCAAAAATTCTTAAGCTATACAACGTTGTTAACTTTAGGGCCAGTTTTTCATGATTTTCCTTACCAGAAAAAATACCAGATTGGTTCTTTCTATTTCCACCCCTGCTTTAAATCTACAGGCCTCAGTTTTCACTACAAAAACAAATATACACTAAATGACCTCTAACTTAACTTGAAAACAGTATAATTTCAACAGGAAAGGAAATCTTGACAAGTTTAAAACTTTGAGCTCATGCTCTTGTGGAATTTTAGGTATATAACAGGGTAGAGTAACAACTAGAAAAGTTCAGTCAGGCTGGAGAAGACATATCAAGAAGAGGAAGTTCAAAATCTTAACATTTGTTTGACAAAAGTAACAAAAGATTTGCATCCAGAATTCAGAAATAACTTCTATAACTAAGTAAGAAAAAGGGCAACCCAATCAAAATGGGCTGAAAACATGAACAGGTAATTCAAAAAGGAGGAAACATGAATGACTTAATTTGGATGATCCCAAACACTGACTAGTAAGGATGTAAGGCACCTGAACTCCATATACTGCTGGTAGGAGTGTAAACTGTTACAACTTCTTTGGTAAACAAAGAATTTGGGAATACTTAGTAAAGTAAAATCTCACAAGTTGACTGTGTATACAGAAAAATTTGAGCATGGATCAGGAAAGGCATAACTAAAAGCTACAAACAACCTATCAACAGGAAAATAGTGTTATATCATACAAAGGATAACTATAAAGCTATGAAAATGAATACATCAGAATACACATATTATTGATCTAGCCTAAAACAAATCTTACTCATCCTAGTGCAGGTATCTGAAATCATTACCTTACAATCTATAAACATTAACTAATAAGTTTTTAATCACCATGTCCTGGTCCTTAGGTCTTTTAAAAAATCACTGCACAGAACTATATATGCA
>NW_007733387.1:128538-130017 GCF_000696425.1 Galeopterus variegatus | reverse complement strand
AGCTGGTAAGTGGAACTATATGATATTTGGGGTCAATGAACCAAATTTATAATGAAGTTCAAAATATATAAACACATCAATACTATATTAAGACTGAAGAAATCTTGAATTTAAAGTGACCCTAGTCCTTTAATATTATCTAGGCAAGTATCCCAAATATTCACTCAGAGAGATGTAACACTGGAATAACCTGTTATATGTGGTTAATATGAATAAATTGGGGGAAGATAAAGATGGTTTTTGCCCAGGCCAAGCTCAAAGTTTGAGGAAGGCATTATTAGAAGAGTGGTAGAAATTATTAAGGTTAACAGTCTAGACAACTGAAGGTTTGAAATAATGATGGCATGCTGAGTGAAGCTAAGTGAAGAGACACAAGCTAAGTGAATCACAAGCTAAGTGGACAGACTGCTACTTAAACAGTATTCCACTGCTTAAAAGTTCTTCCAAGCACAACTGGCTTGGTAACTGCTCTGAACAAATTTTCTACTGTTACAAGACAAATCATAGGAGAACAGCAAAATCTAATACCCACACACACCTATGGAAGAAATGCAACACACATATACAATGTGTTCATTAACTTACTCATTTCACAAATATTTATTGATCACCCACTCTGTGCCAGGCACTAAGCTGGGCAGTTGGAATATGTCAGGGAGCAAAAACAAACAGAATCCCTGCCATTAGGAAGTCAGCATTCTAGCTAAAAGAAACTGACAGTAAACATAATAACTAAATTATTCAGCAAGTTACAATTTGCTAGGTGTTATAGAAAAAGAAAAGAAAACGGAAACGGGAGTACAGAAGGAAGGGTTAAATGTTTTAAAAGATGTTTGGCAGACATTATGAAGAAGGTGACTTATGAACAAACATTTAAGAAGGGAAGCCATGGGAAAGAGTGTTGCAAGGAGAGGACACAGTGAATGTGAAGGCCTGAAGTAGGAGTGTACCTGGAGTAGCAGAGAGCCTGTGTGAGAATGAGGGAGAAGAGGAAGAGGAGGAGGAGGAAGAGGAGGAGTTGTGGTNTAATCACCATGTCCTGGTCCTTAGGTCTTTTAAAAAATCACTGCACAGAACTATATATGCAGATGGTTCTTGAGAACTCCTTCCTGATTAACCAGGATTCCTATCACTGAGTCAAATCAAAGGAAGTAAGATCTACTTAGTGACCAGCTACACTTTCCCAGCTTCAACTTGGAACAAGAGCCTGTACCAGTTTTTTTCACTATTAGCAGCAGCTAATATCAGTAACAACTGTATCATTGTCATTAAGTTAATATTATTGAGAACTCACTATGGAATTAAACACTTTGCTTCAATCATCTCATTCAGTACTCACAATAATTTTGTGGGGTAGGTGGTATAATAACAGAGATGAACAGTCGTAGAGAGATTTAGTTATCTGTCTCAGGTTACAAAGCTGGTAAGTGGAACTATATGATATTTGGGGTCAATGAACCAAATTTATAATGAAGTTCA
>NW_007733387.1:125764-127048 GCF_000696425.1 Galeopterus variegatus | reverse complement strand
AGCCTGTGTGAGAATGAGGGAGAAGAGGAAGAGGAGGAGGAGGAAGAGGAGGAGTTGTGGTTTGGAGACGAGATCAAAAAGGTAAATAGGACATGGCGCTGGCTTTCATTTTAATAGGCTCGATCTGTCTAAACATCAACAATCAAGGAAAAAGGTAGAATTATCCCTTCCCCTAAGCAACAGGCATGACTTCAATTTTTTAAAAACCTCATTCAATTTAGTTATTTGTGTTTTGATAATAACTAACTTATATGCAATCTACAGTATATTTATTCCCTGAAGACTAACACACACATACATTCTTAGAAGATCAGTTTGTGCTTAAAAACATAGTAAAGATCTCTGGTTAAAAAAGGTAGACAGAATGCATGTGTTTCCTCTCTTACTTCCATTCTAGCCACACTGGCCTCCTTTTTGTTACTCAAACACACTGGGCCTACTTCCACCTCAAGACCTTATTCTTGATGTTTCTTGTTGGACTGTTCTTCCTCTAGATGTCTACACTACTTGTGCTCTCACTTCCTTTAGGTCTCTACTCAAATAACACCTTCTTACCTCCCTATCTAAATTGCAACAATCTGAACACACCCTAGCTCCATTCACTTCTTTATTTTTCTCTAGCACACTTACCACCATCTGACATTTTACTTATTTATTTTGTTTATTGTCTGTCTCTGCCTAGAACAAAAGTTCAGAGAAATTTTTGTCATTTTTGGAGGGAGGAGTGCTGGCTGGCCATTATGGGTATTTTTGTCACTTTTAGCACTGCTTTATCTCCAGTACTTACAACAAGAACACTGCTTGGCAAATATCAGGCATTCAATAAAAAATTCAATGAAATTACTGAGTGAAAAAATAGTTCTGTGATGGCCTGGTGTGGGACAGGAGGGAAGTTAGAAATGCTAAAGAAGTCATTGCGTTGTAACAGAAATGAGACGGAAAGAATGTTGCAAACTGAGGATGGAGAAGTAAGCAGAGGCCAAATAATGAAGGAGTGAGAAGCCATGTTAAGAATTTCATATTTTATCTTTTTAGTAATAGAAGACCATTAGAGGGTTCTTGTTTATGGGAAAAGCATTAGCAGATTTATGTTGTTAAAATATCATTTTGCATGTTGACAGAGTATGAAATTTAGGTAGGCAATAGTGAATATCGAGTGAATAGTGGATTGAGACTACTGCAGTTTAATTCAGTTGTGTTAAGAGAACTACTGCACCTAACAGACTAATACCATAGCAGATAAGAACATCTTGAAAATTTAAACACACCCAGAGGAGCACAAAA
>NW_007733387.1:124055-125226 GCF_000696425.1 Galeopterus variegatus | reverse complement strand
TCGCTCACTGGCTGAGCATGGTGCTGACAACACCAAGTCAAGGGTTAAGATCCCCTTACGGTCATCTTTTAAAAAAAAAAAAAGAAAGAAAACTATAGAAGCTGCGTTTATTTTTAACCTTCTTTCCTTCCCATCAATAGGTTTGCTTTTTAACTTTTTTCACAATAAAATAATAGGACTAGTAGATATGTGAGTAGCACCTATTATGCTACATTGCAACCACGGGTATAGTTGCTGATTGGCCCAGTCAGACTAGAAAAAACTTTAGGGAAAGAACCATATGATAAGAGAAGTACCAGTCATCATCATCATAATAATTGGTTACTACCTGTTATGCACTATTTTAATGTAGTAACTCATTTAATGTCAACACAACCATATGTAGTGGGTATTTTATGTTCATTTTACTGATGAAGAAAGTGAGGCACAAAAAGGCAGAGTATCCTGCCCAAGGTCACATTACTAGTAAGTGGCAATCTAGCTCCCAAACCCACATTCTCAGCCACTTATTATGCTGCCCATATCTCTACATCTCATCTGTCTTTGTATGCCCAACATCTAATACACTGCCTAGCACATAAATTCTTAATAAATGTTTAAAGAAATAAACAAATATGTGAACTTTAACTTATCTCCTATCTGCTCTACTTTACATGTCTTTTTTTGTCTGTCTCTAATTCAATAGCTTCTCTGGCCTTCCCTTCACCCACACATCCTCTCCTACAGACAGTATCCCCTAAGCTTCATAATATTTTTTTAACCTTTCACTGTTGGGTCAAGCAGAATGTCTACTTAGGCACCTGGGGAGTCAGAAAACCTGCTTTCATGGTTTCAACAGACATACTCATGCTTAGCATGCTAAGCATCTTAGAAGTGCCTGTTTTAACCAAGAATGTATCCACATGGGCGGTCTAACTGCATCAAAGGGAGCCTTACTCTTTAGAAAACAATTTTCTTTTTTCTTTTCCTGTGAATGTTTATTCTATATGTTTTTCGGGTTGGATATAACTAGACTCTCTTTTCTCAGATATTTCCCCAGTAGCATCTTGGAATTTCATAACAATACATTAAAATTAATAAATAAAAATATAGGGCCGGCCTGGTGGCGCGCTGCTACAGTGCGCCGCTTGGGAGAGCGGTGGCGCTCCCGCCGAGGGTTCGGATCCCACAT
>NW_007733387.1:119399-121074 GCF_000696425.1 Galeopterus variegatus | reverse complement strand
CATCACACTACTTGATTTCAAACTATATTCTAAAGCTACAGTAACTAAAACAACATGGTACTGGGAAGAAAAAAAAAAGATACACTGACCAATGGAACAAAATAGAGAGCCCAGAAATGAACCCACACATGTACAGTCAAGTGATTTTGATGAAGGTACCAAGAACACACAATGGGAAAAGAATAGTCTCTTCAATAAATGGTGTTACGAAAACTAGATATTCACATGAAGAAGAATGAAATTAGACCCCTATCTCATTCCATATAAAAAAAAAAAAATCAACTCAATATGGATTTAATAGTTAAATGTGAGAGGAGAAATTGTAAAACTGCTAGAAGAAAACATAGAGGGAAAACTACATAAAACTGGTCTGAGCAATCATTTTTTTGGATTCGACACCGGAAGTGTAGGTAACAAAAGCAAAAACAGACAAATGGGATTACATCAAACTAAAAAGCTTCTGCACAGCAAAGGNAAATAAATAAATAAATAAATAAATAAAAATATAAAAATTTAATCTCCCGATGGATAATCTAATGGTTTTTATAAACATAAAGGCAGATGCTTCTCTATGTTCCAAAAACCTAGACTTCTGATTCAGCATACTGAGTTTTACTCACTAAATAATCTGGAAGATTCACCACTTTCCAGGAGTGAGAAAACATGAAAGGAAAACAAAAAGGAGTAACAAACAAAGAAAAACAAATAGTAAGTGTTATTCTCTGGTAAGAATGTGCCTAACCATTATTTAGCCTTGTTTTCACTATTTTCCACTTAAAAATTAAAATTCTTAACAATAAATAATACAAGTCATCTAACTCAATTCACCATATTCTGAAAAAGTTAATAATTTAAAAGATTCATCTGTTAAAGTTTAAAAAATAAAATTCATGCTGTCATATACAAATGTGTATAAAAGCATAACTTGTCACATTTAAAGGAATGACTACAGATAAAGCCTTGCTTAAAAATTTTTCACTGAAACTCAAAAAGAAATGAGTTCAAAATGTCAAATGTGGAGATTCTAAATGCCTGGGCCGGCCCGGTGGCACACTGGAGAGTGCGCCGCTTGGGAGCGCGGCGCGGGCGCAACACTGAGGGTTGTGATCCCGTTGCCGGTCCCCGGTATGGGCGCGACACCGAGGGTTGCGATCCCGTTACCGGTCAGTAAAAAAGACAAAAAGGAAAAAAAATAAATAAATAAAAATAAATGCCTAACTCCAAGAACTTGAATATAGACACATATATGGTTTGAAATAAAATTTACTGATATGATAAAACTCCACATTAAAAAATTTCAGATTTACAAATCTCTCAGACTGACATGTCCTCAGAACCAATTTAAATTCAAGTAGTTCACAGGATTTACAAGGCAATTTTTGCAAAAGACAGAAAGTTTTACCATTATAATAAAAATGTTACCTGAGGGAGGGCGCCATAATTCCATATATAACCCTTGTGAGGGAAGATATTCGCCACATAGCGTAGCTTGCCATCCTTTACATCTTGTTTAATAGGATTCAATGGCTCTTTGGTGGCAATCTAAGCAGATCACAGGGGAAAAAAGGGAGAGGGAGATGAGAATTGATTAATCCTATATCAAAACAGCATTTTAAAAAATCTGCTATTTTAAAACTAAATTCATATTCTGACTGATCAAAGGTGCTTTAAAATA
>NW_007733387.1:117524-118229 GCF_000696425.1 Galeopterus variegatus | reverse complement strand
TTTTTATTACAATCAATTTTACATTAATAAAGTTAACTCAAAGGTTCTCATCATATCTCAACACTGAAAACTTGAAAGCCTTTCCTCTAACATCTGGAACAAGGCAAGGATGCCCACTCTTACCACTTCTATTCAACATAGTACAGTACTGGAGGTCCTTGCTAGAGCAATTAGGGAAGAAAAAGAAACAAAAGGTACCCAAATAGAAAAGGAAGAAGTAAAATTGTCACTGTTTTCTGACAACAAGATCTTAAATATACAAAACCCTGAAGGCTCCATCAAAAAACTGTTAGAACTAATAAACAAATACAGTAAAGTTGCAGGATACAAAATCAACACAGAAAAATCAATAGCATTTCTGTATATTAACAGCAAACTATCCTAAAAAGAAATCAACAATCCCATTTCCAATAACAACCAAAAAATTAAAATACTTATGAATAAGTTTAACCAAGGAGGTGAAAAAACATGCATACTGAAAAACTATAAAACATTGATGAAAGAAATAGAAGACACAAATAAATGGAAGACTATACTGTGTTCATAGATTGGAATAATTAATATTGTTAAAAATGTCCATACTACCCATAGTGATCTACAGAGTCAATGCAATCCCTATCAAAATTCCAATGTCATTTTTCATAGATAATGAAAAAACAATCCTATAATTCATATGGAACCACACACACACACACAAAAACCAAC
>NW_007733387.1:115067-116013 GCF_000696425.1 Galeopterus variegatus | reverse complement strand
AAAAGACAAAAGATAACAAGTGTTGGTAAAGCTGTAAAGAAAAGAGAACCCTTGTACAGTGTATGTGGTATTGTAAATTAGTATAGCCAATTACAGAAAATTGTATGGAGGTTCCTCAAAAAACCAAAAATAGAATTACCATATGATTCAGCAATCACACTTCTAGGTATTTACCCAAAAGATATGAAATCAGTGTGTCAAAGAGATGTCTGCACTCTGATGTTCAACGCAGCACTATTCACAATAGCCAAGTTATGCATTCAATCTAGGTGTCTATCAACAAATGAATGGATAAATAAAATATGTATACATACACAATGGAATGCTATTAAGTCTTTAAAAGAAAATGGAAATTCTGTCATTTGCAACAACAGAAGCTGAAGTGGAGAACATCATACTAAATGAAATAAGCCAGGCACACAAAAACAAATACTGCATGTTCTCATTTATATGTGGAATCTAAAACAATCGAACTCATAAGAGCAGAGAGTACAATGGTGGTTACAGAGGCTGGGGGTGCAGGTAACAGGAAGATGATGGTCATAGGGTAAAAAAGCTCAGTTAGATGAGGGAAAAGTTTTCTTTTTGAGAACTTTTTGCACAGTGTGGTGAATATAGTTAATAGTGTATTATACATTTCCATATTGCTAAGTGATTAAATTTCAAACATTGCCACCACAAAAAATAAGTATTTGAGTCTATGGATATGTTAATTATCTTGATTTAATTATTCTATATTGTATTCATAAATCATAACATCACTTTGTATCCCATAAATGTGTACAATTATAAACTGTTGGTTTACAATAAAATTTTTTATATATATAAAAAAGATTATCACCAAGTGATTTCATTTCAAAGTTACTTTTCTATCAAACATACTCACAATGCTATTAAAAAAGAAAAAAAAGTCCATGCTGTAAACAAAAAAATAACTAAAGCCATT
>NW_007733387.1:112873-113475 GCF_000696425.1 Galeopterus variegatus | reverse complement strand
TATTTCCTACTACAGTGTAGTGACAGAACTAGAATGGAGTAAGGAAATATGTTTCAAATTTTATTTTCCAACTAAAATAGAAGTGAGAGACCAAGTCCCTCAGGTAAGCATTTAGTCTTACTTTTCCAATCTGGAATGTTAAGTGTGGTAATCTCTGTCCCACTAACCACACGAGGTTGTTAGGAAGACCAATTATATAATTTAAATAAAAATGCACAGAAAATTATGAAATAAAATACTGTGAAAGTTATAAAATGATATTTAAATCCAAGTGGAGATCATGATATAAAATTAACAATATCAGAATAGGCAGTTATAAAGTTCACAAAGTGTTAGTTAGACTGATGCCTTTCTAAACTTAGCTTGCATATCTAGCAATTTGGGATTCCCTAAGGTTACAAAAGGACCACTGCTTTTTTTTTTTTTTTGTAGAATGCTTAAAGCAAAGGAGACTCCAGATCAATGGTGAATAAAAATAATTTCCCAAAGTTGGCCTTACAAAGAGAGAGTTAAGGTTAAAGTTGATTTGTATGCCATTTTGGTATGAGTGACCAACAACTTAAGGAGAAGAGATGGAATATTATTCAGCACCAAAAAAAAAA
>NW_007733387.1:101427-111974 GCF_000696425.1 Galeopterus variegatus | reverse complement strand
TTTAATTAAAAAAAAAAAAAAAAAAAAAAGATTCCTGGAGCCCCAACTCCCACCTATCTCAATTCAATTGATATGGGTTGGAGCCAGGACACTCCTTGTATTTTAAAGCTCGCCAAGCAATTTTAATGTGTAGAGTTGGTTTAAGGCATTGCTAAAAAATATCCTGGGGTTTCTTAGTGAAACACGAAATGCTATTAATAAAAAGAAAGCCATTTGCAGAATTAAATATAAATATACATTGAGCCACAAATTTAATGATGGTTTTTACTAAGTTTTTCCACATAAGACTGAAGGTTACAAATGACAAAACTGCAAACCTATAATGAGATAAACAACAAAGCCAAGAATGAGTTCTCAACAATTGCTCTTTAGAAAGTGTGTCTCATACCTATCTTAGCAACCTTATACACAGTCCTGCTGTTATGTTTCATTTTCTATGCTCTTTCATGAGGCATCCCCACACCTGTTTAAATATGTCTGAAGTAGCTGTTAAAAAGAAAAACCGAAGTAAATGGCAGATGTTCACATAATTTATTCATCCCTGAAAGCCTGGCTATAAGAGAACAAATGCANATGGCAGATGTTCACATAATTTATTCATCCCTGAAAGCCTGGCTATAAGAGAACAAATGCATGTGGATGAATACTCAAGAGGTGACACAGGACCAAGCTAAGGACAATCGTCTTACAAATGGCACCTACTAAAATCACTCTTGGAGTCTTGAATTAGGCCAAAAGAACAATAGATGAGTTTTGAATTTTAAGCCTGCAAACCGCTCTCCCCCATCATTTGCTCCTGATCACTAACAGCTTATTTCCAGCCTGCAATTCTTCTCTACAGCTAAAACACATTAGGCCTGTAACTTTTTAAAGCCAATGTTAGTCTGGTTTTCCTAAGATTAGTGTTAATTATAAACCAGCAATGTTCTGCTGAAATTTGTTAGAAAACCAAAAAGATAAAAAGAGCACAAATTAAATCAGAAAGTTATATATGTGATAGGGACATTTAACTTCAGTTTTTTTCTTTCCATTTTTTCTTCGTATTTTTGTTGCAGAAATCAAAAAGAAAAACTAATATATGAAAAAGCAGTCAGTAGGTTTTATATACTTGGGGAAAAAACAGGAAGAAATCACCCTTCTTTCCTCTCCAAGTTTTAAACTTTCAATAAACTCAAATCAGACCATTTCCAGCATATAAATTGTGTTCTAAAAGTTAAATTTTGACTGTCTGGACACATAATATATTTTTCCTATTGAAACAATTATTTCAGATTAATACACAAAGCCCCTAGGAACCTATAAAGCTTTGAGTCCCTGAATGTCTGTACACCAACATCGAGGGCAGTGGTTCTCAAACCTCATGTTTAGGATGCTTCTGGAACACTTGTTAAAGATGTAGATTAACCAGTCCCCATCAAGCAGATTCTGATTTAGTAGATATGGGATGCGACCAGGAATCTGAATTTTTTTTTTCCTTTTTGTCTTTTTTTCACTGACCGGTAACGGGATCGCAACCCTCGGTGTTGCACCCGCACCACGCTCAGCCAGTGAGCGGGAACCGGTCTCCACATGGGATCCGAACCCTCGGCGGGAGCGCCGCCGCGCTCCCAAGCGGCGCACTCTCCAGTGCACCACCGGGCCGGCCCAGGAATCTGAATTTTTAACAAGCACTGTCAGTGGTTCCAGTACAGATGGTTCAAGCACCATTTGAAAAACAGTTGAGGAAAACAGAAGATGGGTGGGCAGACAAAGGTTGTAGGAATTAAACAAAAGCTGGAGTCATTAAGTTCCAGTTGGCATTGAGAAGAGAAGGAAATAAGGCTAGAAAGGTAAACAAAGGCAGGAGAGTGGGCAGGAAAAGCTGCCGGGCATCAGCAGGATAGCTCTGACTATAAATGGAATGATATAAATCAATCAAATGTTCTACTCCTAAGTCAAGAACTATTAAAGGTTTGACAGCCACATATTTAAAAGATATACTTATTTTAGCATAAAGTATAGTTAGCACAATTGTTTTTCTCTTCTATTAAAAGACTGTTGTTCCTGGATTCTAAAACAGCCTCTCAAACCATCTTCTCTCTTACAATAAAAATAGATAAACTGACTAATTTTCATAAAGTACTTTTACTTTAGACTATCTACCATGATAAACAACTTGCTACTAAAATCTGGGTTCATGTCCTGATTCTCACTTATAATATGAAATGGTAATGAAGTACCTAGAACACTCAAATCAATAGAGACAGTAGAATAGGGGTCACTAGGGGTTTGGGGGAGTAAGAAATGGGGAGTTATTGTCTAATGCGTACAGAGTTTCAGTTGAGGATGATGAAAAAGTTCTGGAGATGGATGGTGGTGATTGTACAACAATGTGGAAGTTACTAGGGGTTTGGGGGAGTAAGAAATGGGGAGTTATTGTCTAATGCATACAGAGTTTTAGTTGAGGATGATGAAAAAGTTCTGGAGATGGATGGTGGTGATTGTACAACAATGTGGAAGTACTTAATACCATTGGATTGTACACTTAAAAAAGGTTAAAATGGTAATTTATGTTATGAATATTTTACCATAATAAAAAAATTAAATGGTGATATCTGCACAAGCTGACTTAAAAAGATACTAGAAGACAAAAAAACACGTGAATGCACATGAAAGTCTTGCAGGGGGAAAACAATTTAGAAGGACTATGCAAATACAAACTATCATCAACGTCTTTGACAGTATAAAAGTGATTCACAAAAACAAAAACTTTTAGATATACCTCATGTTCATCATTTCGTGCTTTCTTTGTAGGAATCCCATTTTCCTATAAAAGACGACATTCATAATTGTAATATGTCACGAAAGAATGCGTGCATAGTAAAAAAATATGTCTACTGTACAAACATTCCACTAAGGAGGCTGTCCAGATACCTGATTCAACTGAGAACCTACCAAATGCCCAGTTAGTTTTTCCCTCAGCATTTGCATTCCTAGTAAGTAGAGCATCAAAGTGTTTCATAAAATAAATTATCAGAAAAGCTAAATCTCTTTCAAGTATATCTTCCAAGTTTTTATAAAATAAGCAAAGGTTCTGTTCAGTCTTTAAGGAAAGACTGGCAGTTTCCAGTGATTACACTTAAAACAGTCATTTCATTATTGAAATGAAACTCCAGGGAGTATGACTAACAAGCCGTGAAAACACTCGGCTGCACCTCCTGCCTGTGAATTCCACCAAGGTGTGATTACTATGCTCCACCAAGCACTTTTAAATTATGCCACTCACAAATGCTCACCCAGTACACGTAACATTTAAACACCAAAACAAATACTAATGAAGAAAACAAAATAAACAGAAAAATAATTATTCCAAGTCAGTTCTAAAACATTATTTCTGTTCCTAAAACACCACACTACATTCCTAAGTTCAAGGTGCAAGAGTTTTAATCATTCCTGGCTGAGAACTAGGGAAACCTATTATTTATACAACCACTTTGCGTACCACTCTCCACATTCCCAGAATTCACTGGCATATCCTGTTATACTTTGCCCTGCCCTATCTTCAATTTTGTCTAATCCCAGACCTCATCGCCTAAAACCCACCCTCCTTAGACAGAATGTTATGCCCACTGAGATGTTTCTAGCTCACTCTTTGTTCTACCTCCAGCCCTACCTACATAATTCTCTAAAATACAGTTTTATTATTGTTGTTATTGTTATGAGGTACACAGATTTTGTTATGGAATATCCAACAACACCCCCACAGTCACTATCTTATATTTCCCTGTTGTATTTTTATAACTCTTAATACTATGATTGGCTTGTTTGTTTTATGGTTATCTGTCTCCTCCAACTGAGTGGGAACTACATCTATCTTATTCACCACTGCAGCCCCAGTGCCTGGAATAGTGTCTGGTTAACAGTCTGCATGCAATAACTATTTACGGAACGAATAAATTAATAAATAAATGAATGTATGCACTTTTGGTCAAAAGCAAGGAGAGGTGCTTGGAGATGTGAGATATTTAGGTTTGATAGTTCACTGGCTAAAACAAAACACAATACATGGACACGTATACAAGCACACACTCTCACAGAAAGACAAACAGTAACACAGAGTTCTTTCTGCCCAATCTCTGGTTTCTTTCTCTCTCCAAATTATATAACCCATTGCCCTGCAGCTGAACACTTAGAAGTAATGAGCTGGAGGCATTATATAAGAGAGATAAAAAGTACAAGCTCTGGAGTTAGAGCACCTAAATTCAATCTTCACAACAGACAAGATTTGTGACCATGGACAAGGTACTTAACCTCATTAACAAAAATAAGGGTAATAATAATAGCAGTTCCGGAAAGACTGTCATAACGCATGTCAAGCACGGAGCACAGAGCTTGGCTAAGCACCACCAGCACTTGACAAATCCTGGCAGTTCCAGAAGGACTGTCACAACGCATGTCAAGCACGGAGCACAGAGCTTGGCTAAGCACCACCAGCACTTGACAAATCCTGTTATCCACCCTATCACCATAGTTATTGACAGTTCCATACTCTGAAGGCTGGAAGGCAGCACAAATCTTAATTCAACGTTCCATTACCTGTTTGATGCGTGATATTCAGCCTCTGTGGTGAGCAACACCAACAAGGTCAAATTATTCTTGCATCTGAAGCAGCTTCCTTCTTCACTGGTCTCTGCCCCTACACTGATCTCCCTGCAGCCCTAGAAAATCCAGCTCCATATGGTCTTAACCTGGAGTGCAGTCCTGGTTATTTACTCAACAGATGTGCCCCCTATACAAATTTGGTCATTCACTACTTGGATTTTAAGGAAATAACTTCTAACTTAATGATGGGTATTAACATTCACTACCAAATATGTCACCTTACCAACTATCAAAAGGGACCTCAAAACTCCCCAATGATTTCGAGGTCCTCTCAGATCTACTTATAACAGCAGTTCTCCTCCTACTTGACTGACATCCTTTGTAGTCTTACAACTGTCAAGTGATTTTTAAGTTCTAAGAGAATAGCTATTCAAACACCTCCATTTTTTCCGCAGCAGTTCTCCTCCTACTTGACTGACATCCTTTGTAGTCTGACAACTGTCAAGTGATTTTTAAGTTCTAAGAGAATAGCTATTCAAACACCTCCATTTTTTCCCAGTCTTATCTTTTTAGCATCTGTTTCATAGAGCGGTGAAAAAGCACAAGTCTTATGGTCAGAAATCCTAGTTCAAAACCTGGCTCTGGCACTTACCAGTTGTATGATCTTAGGCAAGTCAATGAAACACCATTAGCCTCAGTGTCCTTGGAGATAATAATAGCAACTCATAAGGATTAAATAAAATATGTTCACATGGTGGCTAGCAAAATAAAAATAATCCACAAATATTATATTATTATTATTATTAAAAACAAACCTCTTGTTAACTTCCTAAATTATTACCCTTAAATCTTTATTCCTACCAAAATCTATATATTTTATGGACCACTAACACCCCTTTCTCCTAAATACTCCTGGCTGAATACTATCCTCATACAAATTTTAATTCACAAAGGAGGCTCATGACCCTATTATAACTCCTATGTTTCCCCTCATGACTTTCAACCACAACCTTTCCATTCAAGGTGCTTCCAAAAAGCATTTTATGGTGATACTAGAAGCACATATTTTCATCCCCCAAACAAGTTAAAACGATACCTCTTTAGAGTCCACCTTCAGAGGAATATCATGAAAGGGGGAAATGTAGTGACCAGTTACATTCTCTGCAAAGGAAAAAAACAAAAGAAAAACAGAATTAAAGCAACAGACACATTGTTCTTTACAGCAGCAATATCCTTATCCACTTTTAAACTTTTTCCAAAGCTAATTTTAACTCCCAATTTAAAGTTTAATTCAACTTTTAAAACTTGGTTCAATCTGAGGACCAAACAGAAATGTATAACAACTAAACCATATTTGAGTTGCCGAAATCATCTACTTATTCCCATGGCTTAAAACATCCAAAGCAGAAAATGTCTAAAATATACTAAACCCCAAAATATGAAAAAATCTCACTTTTGAAAAAGAGACTCATCACTAAGTGAATTGGATTAAAATTTATGTCAATTTCCACAGGAGAAACTTGACAAGAGAATTCCCAATTTCCACTTACAATCCACAGGAAGAAAGATCCAAAGGTCCTACTCAATTAAAAGAAAAGAAACAAATCATTTGTTTTCATTCAAACTGGTAAGGATTCAAATAAGAAGGTAGGCTTAAAACAAAAATAAACTTGAAAAACAGAAACTATATTATGTTAAAAAGTTTTATACTTAAATACATAAAAGAGGTCTTCGAAAAGTTCATGTTAAAATTTGTATCATCTTTCAATTCTATTTTTCCATGAACTTGCTGAAGTACCTTCATATTTCACATACTTTTAAAAGTACAGTCTCATGCCACATAACAATATTTCAATCAACAATGGACTGTATATGCATCAATGGTCCCATAAGATTGAAATACTATATTTTCATTGTACCTTTACTATGTTTAGATTCACAAATACTTATCATTGTGTTACAATAGCCTACATAATTCAGTACAGTATCATGCTGTACAGGTTTGCAGCCTAGGAGCAATAGGCTATACATACAGCCTAGGTGTGTTGTAGGCTATACCATCTAGGTTTGTTAAGTACATTCTATGGTGTTCTCACAGTGGTGAAATCATCTAACAATATATTTAATCACCATTGTTAGATAACACATGATTGTATATATTAAACAAATAAAATGGCCCAATGTATATTTTTTCTGGACTATATTTGCTTCCAAAAGCTGCACTTAGTTACAGAATTTTCACTTTGTAATTTCCTAAGTCAGCATATGTTTTACTTCTGGCCTGCTACCTCTTCAGCATAATTTTCAAATTTAGACTTTAAAAATATTTTAGCAAAATACAAAAAGGAATGACTGCACCCCAATAACAACAAGCACACCCACTACCCAGATCTTGGTTTCTAAATACAATTCCCGAATAAAAGTAACTAGGGCTCCTTGAAGAAGGGACTGATTCTAATGCCGGGGCAAAGAATACACATGATGAGCCTGGAGCATCTTGTAGGGGCAGAAATCAACCAAGTGCTCAAAAACAAAAGGCTGGAGGTATGTTAAAGGGAAATGTAAGCCAACTTGAAAGAGCTCCCAAAGGCCAAAATTGGAACTATATGAGCTACAAAATAAATGATGGAGTAATGAATTAGAGCCAAAAGTGTAAAATAAATATACATGAATCCACACTGATACAAATAAATGATTGAATGAATAAATAAGTAAATGAGGGGAAAGAAACAAATCAAAGACTGAGAAATTGCAACAGATAGGAGGAGACTAAGGAAATATAATGACTAAATGCAATCTGGTTTCCAGAGATCCTGGAACTGAAAAATTAGTGGAATCTGAATAAAATCTAGACTTCGGTTAAGAGCATGTACCAATGCTGATTTCTTAGTTTTGACAAATGTACAACAGTAGTGAAATATCTTAACATTAGAGGAAGCTGGGTGAGGGATAAACTGTAACTCTGTAGTATCTTTGCAACTTTTCCAAACCCCAAATTATTCCAAAATAAATATATATTAAACAACAACAAAAAAAAACAAAACAAGCCCTGGCTTCATTCAACCTAGTAAAAAAACAGGTGTATAACTTAACCTGGTGCCCATCCCATCAAATTTTTATTTCCCCTCCCAGGTTGTGTGCCTTATCTTAGGACTTATCACTAGAATTAAGTTCTGAAGGAAGGAGTTTTTGTTGCTTGTTCTGTTACACTTTTTTCCCCCTTCTAATTGTGGTAAAACATAAATAACATAAGTTTCCATTTTAAGTATTTTAAAACATACAATCGAGTGAAACTAATTACATTCACAATGCTGCGTAAATACAATCTCTATTTCCAAAATTTTCTCATCATCCTAAACACAAACTCTGTAACCATTAAGCAATAACATCCCATTATCCCCCCACCCCCTGTTTCTGGTTACTTCTAATCTACTTCTATCTCTGAAAAATTGTTTTCCTTTTAAATTTATTTTTTCTTAATTGACCTGTGATAACTGTATATCTGAGTACATTTGTACTGTGTGCAATAATCATATCAGGGTGTTCCACATATCTACCACCTCAATATTTATCACCTTTTTCTGTTGGAAACATTCAACATCCTCTCAATTAGCTACTTAAAGTTATATAGTAATTTGTTGCTAGCTATAGATATATCTGAGTACATTTGTACTGTGTGCAATAATCATATCAGGGTGTTCCACATATCTACCACCTCAATATTTATCACCTTTTTCTGTTGGGAACATTCAACATCCTCTCAATTAGCTACTTAAAGTTATATAGTAATTTGTTGCTAGCTATAGTCTCCCTATATTGCTATATAACACTAGATCTTATTCTTCCTATATTTCTACAATTTTGTATACATTGACCACCCTTTCCCCATCCTCCTCTTTCCCCCTTCCCTTATTAGTCTCTAGTAACCACTATTCTACTCTCTACTTCTAGATCAACTTTTTAAACTTGCTGTTCTGTTATACTTTTTACTGGATCCCCAGCATCTAGAAAAGTACCCAGCCCTTAGTAGGCAAAATATTTGCTGAGCAGATATTTACTGAATAAATGTCTGTATTTATATTACTATTTCATATCTCTCTCCAAACTATTAATATAATTTTTCTTTTCCCACCTTAGCAACAAGGAAATTCCTGAAGGATGTGTGAAGGTAGAGATAAACATGAGAAAGAGCACACAAATGGCAAAGTATTTAAACCCTTGCTATGATCTATGAAGCTCTTTTTCATTAGTTAAAAGGATGCACTTAAAAAAAAAAATCTTCCCTTTTGCATACTACATCAGATTTCAGATTCTCTGCCTGATTTTCAAAGTTATCTGTGAGCAACACAAAAGCACAAGAAACAAAATTACCAGTTTTTTGCATGGCTATTTACTTTTCAAAAAGTAATAAAGATACTTAAGTGGGCCACATTTTCATACTTTCTATTAAAATAAAATGTGGTGGGAATTGAAAATGGTACAGCCACTTTAGAAATCAGTTTAGCCGTTTCTTTTTTTTTTTTTTTCCTTTTTGTCTTTTTTTCGTGACCGGCAACAGATCGCAACCCTCAGTGTCTCGCTCAGCCAGTGAGCGGCCGGTCTGTATGTGGGATCCGAACCCTCGGCAGGAGCACCGCCGCGCTCCCAAGCGGCGCACTGTAGCAGTGCGCCACTGGGCCGGCCCTAGCAGTTTCTTATAAAGTTAAATGTACAGTTCTCATGTAACCCAGAAATCCCACTAAGTATTTTAATCAAGAAAAATGAAGTCATGTTCACCCAAAAACTTCTAAGTATATGTTTATAGCAGCTTTATTTGAAATCACCAAACAATGAAAACAACCCAAATATCTAACTCGTAAATGGATAAACAAACTCTGTTACACCTATACAATGGCCTTTTGCTCAGGGGTGTATTACTCTGCAATAAAAAGGAATGAAATATTGAAACACAAATAGAATGGAAGCATATAAAATATATTATACCAAGTGAAAGAAGCTAGACTCAACAATTCCACAATTGTTTTATGACATTCTGGAAAAGGCAAAACTATAGGAATAAAGAGCAGACCAGTGGTTGCCAGGGGTTGAGAGTTGAAGGTAGGGTTGACTCTAAAGGAAGATCACGAAATCACCAAACAATGAAAACAGCCCAAATATCTAACTTGTAAATGGATAAACAAACTCTGTTACACCTATACAATGGTCTTTTGCTCAGGGGTGTATTACTCTGCAATAAAAAGGAATGAAATATTGAAACACAAATAGAATGGAAGCATATAAAATATATTATGCCAAGTGAAAGAAGCTAGACTCAACAATTCCACAATTGTTTTATGACATTCTGGAAAAGGCAAAACTATAGGAATAAAAAGCAGACCAGTGGTTGCCAGGGGTTGAGAGTTGAAGGTAGGGTTGACTCTAAAGGAAGATCACAGGAAAATTTCTTGGAGTGATGGAACTGTTTGTTCAGTACCATGATTGTGATGCTGTTTAAATAAATGAATCTATACTTCTGTCAAAACTCAGAACTGTTCACAAAAAAAAAGACATTACTGTATACATTTTTAAAAATAAATATGGAGGTTAAAACAAAAAACACCAAAAAAGAGGTTAAGAAAATATATAAACGAAAGCTCTTGTTCCAAGAACAATCATCAATCATTGATTGTCCCCTCTGCTCCAAGTCACAAAAGAAAAAAATGTACAATTTTGAAGAAAAAAATACAATCCTTTAACAGATTACTTCAGTTGTTATACTTGCAACTTATCATTTTGATGAAAATTAACAATTTCAGCTCTAAGAATCCAGGAAGATGTACAAACCAGGGAAGTTTGCTATTAAAAGAGTTAAAGAAACTTGAAAGAATAGCTTGGCAACCTTTGTAAATAAGAGTAAATGATAGGATATAGATTTGGTGTTAAATTTCCCTAAAACTCCAATGCTCCAGTTAACTGTAGACAAGCTC
>NW_007733387.1:98582-100938 GCF_000696425.1 Galeopterus variegatus | reverse complement strand
CGAGAACAGTCCTTAGGTATCTACCTCTTTAAATTAGAACCTAAATATTATACTCAAACACTAAGATAATGCCAATATATACAAGGGGTCTTCAAAAAGTTCATAGAAAGTGCATTTATGAAAAAACTACACATGGATTGTGAAATTTTTTTGCACCAAAATACATTCATACTCACTTGTCATAACATGTCTGAACAGTATCTAGTCAGAGGCACAAAGAAGTACAAGACATCCATTTGAAAACAGCCCATATCAGAGCAACACGAATTCTGCCAAAACTGAATCACGAACAAACATCACATTTATGGTGAAGCTTGGGTGGAAGAATGGTGAAATCACTGATGCTTTATAAAAAGTTTATGGGGACAATGTGAGAAATCAGCAATTTACAAACCGATGGCTCATTTTAAGAAGAGGCAAAATGACGTTAAAGAGGAAGCCCTCAGTGGCAGACCATCCACATCAATTTGCCAGGAAAAATTAATATTGTTCACATCCTAATTGAGGAGGACTGACGATTAACAACAGAAACAATAGCCAACACCATCGACATCTCAACTGGTTCAGCTCACACAATTCTGATGAAAAATTACACTTGAGCAAACTTTTCACTCAATAGGTGCTAAAACTGTTACCCCCAGATCAGCTTCAAACAAGAGCTTTCAATGGAAATTTTAAATAAGTGGAATCAAGATTCTAAAGCATTTCTTCAAAGAATTCTAACAGGAGATGAAACATGGCTTTACCAGTACAATCCTGAAAACAAAGCACAATCAAAGCAATGGCTACCAAGAGGTGGAAGTGGTCCAGTCAAAGCAAAAGTGGACCATGAAGAGAAAAGATAATGGCAATAGTTTTTGAGATGCTCAAGACACTTTGCTTGTTGACCTTCGGGAGGACCAAAGAACAGTAACCTCTAATTATTATGACAGTGTTTGAGAAAGGTAGACAAAGCTTAAAAGAAAAGCTCTGCAAAAACTTCACCAGAGTCCTTCTCTACCACAACAATGCTCCTGCTCATTCCTCTCATCAAACAAGACCAATTTTGTGAGAATACTGATAGGAAATTGTTAGTCACCCACCTTAGAGTCCTGATTTGGCTCCTTCTGACTTCTTTTTGTTTCCTAATTTTAAAAAATCTTTAAAGAATATCCATTTTTCTTCAGTCAATAATGTAAAAAAGATTTCATTGATGTGGTTAAATTCCAGGACACTCAGTTCTTTAGGGATGACTAAATGGCTGGTATTAATGCTTACAAAAATGCCTTGAACTTGATGGAGCTTATGTTGAGAAATAAAGCTTCTATCTTTTATTTTTATCTTTTAATTCCATTTTCCCATGACCTTTTTGAAATACTCCTCTCATATGTTTAAATTGTTTCCGAACTGCCATTTTGGAAGGTAAAAATAAGTAAACAATCTGCATTTACTGGCTTATATAACCATACCTACTACAAGTTATTTGGATTATGAAGCAGTAATCATAATAAAATGTAATAATTCAGAAAAAAATAAAATTATACATATACACACACACGGCCTTATACAAGGGTACTTCAAAAGTCCATGAACTTTTGCAAGTATCATTTTTCTCAGATAATGATAATGCTTTAATGGGCAATATACAGTACCTATAAATTTGCACAGGAACAATGAATAGAAGCCAAAAAGCCTGACTTCTAGTTACTGAGCTAGTTAAAGTCACTCAATTTCTCTGAAGCTTAATTTTCTCAATAGTTTCTTCCATCAGGCAATATACATTTATAGAATGTTTTGTACGTCAAAGGCAATGTACTAGTTTCTGGGATACAAAAGTATCAGAAAGTGATCCATGCCCATAGATCCATTAGACAAGGCATGTACTACCTCACCATCATCACCATCATCACCTGGTAAGTTAAAACACAAAGGAGTCCTGTCAACACACTTACAGAGCTAATCATTTCCTTAATGCACAAAGGAAGGATGAGAACTTATTAAAAGTTTTCCAGTCAGTGCTATTAGTATGCATGCTATTTATTATGCTCCATTTGAAGGGTATTGAGACTCTCCAATGTGGATTTAAAGACATGTACCATCTTGAGCCACTATAAAATAAAAGGGGTAATGTATATTACACATATGAGCCTTGGAGAGATGACACACAGAACAAGCACTGTAGCAACCTATGTCACTTCTTAACGATAATAGAACTGAAGCACAAATCAGCAATAGCACTTTCTCAAGAGCTACAGAATAAATAAGTCATATATCTTACGTTATAACTTTATTATCTGAAGCTCAGACTGGTTGTTTCAAGTTGTTACTGCCAATTTGCTTTTTAAAATTTCTACTTTGTTGTGAAACCAAAGCAACA
>NW_007733387.1:96408-96880 GCF_000696425.1 Galeopterus variegatus | reverse complement strand
ATTCAGAGTTGTTGTAAAGTCAGGTACTAGTTTGATCTTCATCCCTTTGCAGGTGGCCTGTCCCTCCCTCTCCCAACTTTGAGTCATCTTCTTTATAGCCTCAGTATTCTGAGATTGCACAATAATGTAACTGTGAGTCAGAACACTTGGGTCCTTCAATTCTTAGATCTCGCCTATTATCCCTTTGATAATTTCTTCTCTATTTTGTCTCTTTTTACCTTCTGGAACTCCTATTACTCAGCTGTTGTACTTCCTGGACTGAGTTCTCTGTGTCTCTTCTTTTACCTCCTTTTTCTGCCTGACATTTTGTTCTACTTTCTAGTGGATTTTTTTTACATTATCTTCTAACTCATCTGCACTACTTTCCTACGGCTGCTGTAACAAATGACTAAACTTGGTGGCTTAAAACAATAGAACACCATCAACCCACGACACCTTCTATTGAGCACTTTGTTTTAAAAACCATATTTTA
>NW_007733387.1:84916-95307 GCF_000696425.1 Galeopterus variegatus | reverse complement strand
TAAATTCAATTTATAAATTTTTCTTAAATTCATTCATTCAGTAAATATTTATTCCTAGGTATGTACCAGGAATATGTATTCCTGCAAACTAGGAATGCAAATTCCAATTCTCTGCTCTTATGGAACTTACATTTGGGGTAAGAGGGGATAGGAGCAATGAATATGTGTATTCTATATCAGGTATGATAAGCACTGTAACGGAAAACAAATCAGAGCAATAGTGAATAATGGAAGGGGTAGTATTTTATATGGAATGGTCAGGAAACATCTCTCTGATGGGTAGCATTTTAGGACGAACCTGAATAAGACAAGGGAGCAGGTCAAGCTGACATCTAGGGAGGAGCACTGCAAGCACAGAAAGCACAGAGGTGCTGAGCAAAGAACATGCGTGGCATGCCTGAGCAGCAGCAAGGCCAGGATGGCAGGAGCACAATGACCAATGGGAAGAGTGGGGGCACTAAATTCAGAGAGGAAGCCCAGTATTAGATCACAAAGGATCTTGTATATTATGGTAACTATTTCAAATTTATTTTGAGTGAAATGGAAAGCCACTGGGGTTTTGAGCAGAGCCTGGCCATGATCTGACTCACATCTTTAAAGGATCAATATGATTGCTGTATGGGAAGTAGACTACAGGGGAAAGGGTGGAAGCAGGGTGAAGAATCAGGAGGCTACTGCACTTGATCAAGTGAAAGATGACGGTGACATCGAGAAAGTGGCAAAAGTGGAAGTGGAGAGAAGAAATTGTCTTCTGGATACATTTCAAAAGGATACGTGTATTAGTTCATTTTCACTGCTTATAACAAAATACTTGGAACTGGGTAATTTATAAAGAAAAACAACATTTATTGCTTAGTTTCTGAGGCTAGGAAGTCCAAAGCCCATCTGGTGATGGCGACAGTGACCCACGGGTCTCGAACTGCAAGATGGTGGAGCAGACAGAGCAAAGACAGAAAGACTCTCCTCTTCTTTTAAAGCCCTCAGAACCACACCCCTGACCACCATTTTTAATCCATTCACTACTGCATGGGCCTACAGTTCAATCACCTCTTTAAGGCTCCACCTTTCAATTACCATAATAGGATTTCCCATCCTCTTAACAGTCACAGTGGGGGCTAAGTTTCTAATACAAAAAACTTGGGAGACAATTCAATCTTCAATAGATTTGGGGCGACATAATTCAATCCACTACAGATATGCTAATGAGCTAGATGTAAGACAAGAGTAATAAGAGAGGTGACAAGAATGATTCCTAGGTTATTGGTTATCGACCAAAGACAGAAAGAAACAAATTGGGTAGGGGTAGGGGAATCTAGAGTTCTGTTTTGCATATGTTAAACCTGAGATGCTTCTTTGACATTTAAGTAGAAATACAGAATAGAAAGTTGGATGTGTAAATCTTGAGTTCACAAGAGATTGGGGCTAATGTTACAAGTTTGGGGATCACAGATGGTATCTAACGCTATGGAACTTGATAGGATCACCTAGAGCAATAGCAATGGTCAGCAAACTCTGGCTGATGGCCCAGCCCTGGCCCATAACCTGTTTTCATTTTTGTAGGTAAAGTTTTGTTGGAACACAACCACGGCCATACTGTCACTATCCATGGCTGAATGCTATGATGGCAGAGCTAAGTAGTTGTGACAGAGACTGTATGATGATTTTCAAAGCCTAAAGTTTTCCTATCAGGCCTGTCACAGAAAGCATTTGTTAATCCCTTCCCTACAGAGACAGTATAGAAAAGTGGGCTAAGGATTGAGCCCTGGGACATATCAAAGGTTAGAGTTCAGAAATATGAGAAGGACCCAGCAAGGGAGAATGTGAAGAAGCCATTAAAATAAGATAACCAAGGGAGGGCACTGTCTTAGAGGCAAAAAAGGAAAAAAAAAAAAAAAAAGAGTTTCAAAGAAGAGAAAGTGATTGGCTATGAAAACTACTGCTGATAGGTCATATGAGACTATTAAATTTGCAGCATGGAGGTCACAGGTGGCAAAAGTACTTTGGTACAGAAGTAGCAATGAAAGCCTAACATAAGTGATCCTTGCCTGTTTGGTTTATATTTATTAGAGACTAGAAAAGCTGACTGGGAACCCTGGGTACATGTGACAGGCTTGTTGAAGGGCCAGCTTCTTGTGGAGGTGAATGGGTAAGCAGCTGGCTGTTACACTAGTCGTTCCCTAAATGCCAGACTGCAGAGTGCTCTGCTGGGGCAACAACAGCATCGGGTTGTCCTCTTTCCCTCCCAACACCCTTTTTTCAATTTGTGTAGAAGGAACTAGCACACCCCTCAAGCCCCAGGCATGTGTGGTAAACGTATGTGAGCTATTTGTAATAAAACTTAAATCAATTCCCTTGGGTTAAGCTCCTCATCTCACTCTCACCCTCTGTTCTATCTGATAGCAACATGCTTACAACGTCTGAGGTTCTGCAAAGCAGTTCAACTTCTTCCTAAACTGCATCCCCTCAGCACATAGACTTAAGCTGGGACCTCGTCCACACTGCTTCATCAGCAACCATACCTCCATCTGTTTTTGAGTCTTAAAAATATTTTGAGGGCTGGCCCGGTGGCGCACTGGATGAGTGCGCCGCTTGGGAAGCGCGGCGGCGCTCCCGCCCGAGGGTTCGGATCCCACATACAGACCGGTTCCCGCTCACTGGCTGAGCGAGGCGTGGGGGCGACACCGAGGGTTGCGATCCCGTTGCCGGTCCCCGGTCCGGTGCAGGGGCGACACTGAGGGTTGCGATCCGTTGCCGGACACGGAAAAAGACAAAAAGACAAAAAAAAAAAATATTTTGAAATCTCAGGCTCTGATGGCTCCTTCTTACTTGTTATTTTAGGCATACCCTGTATTACTCCTCACTTACTATCACTTTAATACTACTTTATTATGAGGGAGATAAGATCAATTATTTTAGTCACCATGCCCTTTTGGTATTTTACTGTTTTCAAAAATTAGACTGCATCCCTGGGCATATACTAATGAATTCTATCAGGCCCATCAATATACACAAGACATTGTCTAACAGTGTCAAAACTTCCCCTTCAACTGGTCTGAAATTAGATTTTATTCTATCATTTTGTAACTTATCCATGTGTTTTTCTCTCACAACAGCAAGTTGTATCAGGATGAAAGTTTATTACTTATACTAGCAAGTGAGAATTGAATGGAATATGAAAGCTATCTGGTTTCATTTTATATATCAAATAGCTATATGTATGCCAAGTACCAACATACTATTACACACTATTACTAAAACCATTTATAGAGATTCTGATTGGAAGCTTTAGCAATGACTAAAGCTAGCTTTGTTTTATTTATTTTCTGATGAAAAATTAAGAAAATTAATGTTTAAAAATCAATTTTAATAATAAAAATGTTTCCTCTGTTCTACATAGAACACAAGATTCATATTTCACAGAACTCTATTTAGAAAACTAAGCTGTTTTAAGGTTTAGGGACTGAAAATTAAATAATTTTTCTATATTCACCCAATACCCATTATGTTCTACTATATTAATTCAAGTTCTATGATATGGGCCAACTTAAAAAAAAAAAAGGCTACAGGAATATTTAAGACTCAAACATATTTTGCGGAATATTCATAGGAAGTTAAGTCCAAATGTATGGCACATTCAATGGCAGAATATACCCACTACTAAAATGATGTACTTAAAAATTTCAACATAAGTATATGCTCACTATAAATGACTAAGAAAATTAATTTTAAGGAACTGCATGATTCATTCTTAGGCTAAATAAAAGCAACTTGAATTATCCACAGCACTGTTTCTCCAACTAAACCAGTCACCTACCTCACAGTAACAAAAATCCAAATTATGAAAGGCATAGTTTTCCCCTATCCTTTGAGAAAAGCTTAAAATCTAAAATAATAAACTTTCAAGTTATTAATAAAACAAACAAAACCACGCAATATATCAAAGGAATACTGACATGCAGTGCTAGGTCTGTGGTGCCATGTAAACAAGTCTAGCTTCACTACAATTTCACAGTTAATCGAAAAGACTTCCGGGCAGTACCCATTAAAACTCTGAGACCTAAGAATTAATAAATAGGGACACTTTCAAAATATTCAACTTTATCCACATCCCATTACTTTTCACCCTTCACAGAATATAACAATAAGAATTTTAGTCTAACGTCAAAGTCAAAACGGAAAAAAATATATACATTAAATATCTACCATGTGTGAAGTAATCTTTACACACACAGTCTCATATAACTGCCACAGCAATTCTATAAAATTATTAGTGCTATCCCCATTTTACAGATGGAGAAACTGAGCTAAGGGACATCATCTGAACTACGGGATGTCACCTGGTGCTTAGTTCAGTCAAGTGTCTTGCCTAAGACGGTAAAGTTAGTGCTATAACTTAAGTGTTTTAGTTGAGAACTGTTACAACACAGTTGCTTCTGGGAGTTGCAGAAATCATCCTATGCAATACTTCCCAAACTGAGTTCCATGAAACTCCAGTGTCACTAAGATGTTAACAAACATTCTAAGAAATAAGTGCTCTGTGGTTCAAAAGTTTGGGACAAGTTACTTTACATTAGAAATTTTCAGAACTTTAATATGAACATCAGTACTCTCCAAGAAAGTGATAAAATAGAAAGTGTTCTGATTTATTAAACCATGAAATCCTTGTTTAAAGAAAACCTAATAATAATATCCCATGGGATGCTTGTATTCAACTAAGCAGTTTGGAAAACGATCATCTAATCCAATCTCCTGACTCCATGGTTTAATAAAATGAAGTACAGAGAGGTGAAGTGACCCAAGCCCACAGAGCAAGTTACTAACGGGGCCAGGGCTGGCACCAAGGAGGCCTGATGATTCCCACCAGGATGCTATTTCCCCTGTATCATCCTGTCTCACTTCAATACAGTTCCTACAAAGTTCAACACCAATTTTAAAAAAGTAATACATCAACCATTTATTCTGATTCTTCTGAATGGCAGTAAAGAAAAACCATTTACAGTGATCAAGCTCAAAAATGTTCTACCTCCCACTGCACTAGTATTTCAGAGACTTGAGATAGATTTGGAAATGTGGAAAATAACTCCACTTTAATAATGCTGAATAACAATTTTCAGACAAGTAGTGGTATACTCATGTTTTCCTTTGAAGTGAGGTAGAACCACACCCTAGTATTACATATAGACACCATCTGAGTTAAAAAAAATATCCAATTTGTGAACATCTTTAAAAGAGCAATTTGTTCATCATCTGCACCTCACCCCACTCACCCTGAAGTGGCTTCCTTTCACTTTGCCCTACCTCTTCCAGCAAGTAAACAGTCCTGGGCCAATGATGCCATCTGGTGGTTACTTCAGAAATTGTTTAACCAAACATACTTCCAATTAAGATCTCACCTTTTGGAGGTCCACCCCCACCCCACATTCTTCTTTCTTCCAATTCTTGCCCATTTACCTAAACGAAACCTTTTTTTTCTCCCCTTCTTTTCCACCCTGTTAATCCAACTGAGTGAAAAAAAAAAATTATTTGTGGCATTCTAGTTACAGAAAAATCATGAGTCCCGAGTAAATTTGCAGCTAAAGAAACAAACCACAGCGAGAGGCCAATATAACCTCAGTAATGCCCCAATAGAAGCCTTGCCCCAACAGAGACCATTAGAATCCCTATTATTCATCCAATACCTCCAAGGACTACCAACGCTGAGAAGGACCTTGAGGATCACTTCAAGGTCAACTGCTACGTTTTTACGGCAGAAGCAACTGGCCCCATGAGAAAGAAATGATGTAATTCTTGCCCAACCACACACAGCAGAGGCAGGATTAAGGCCTAGGACTCTCCACTCCAAGTCCAGTGCTTGGTCAACTGCTGTGTGCTCCAGACCCAAGAATGTTTTTATTCAACCAACATATAAGTAAAATATTCACCAGTGTTTTCACATTTTCCTTAATTAATCGCATTGATATTAGGAATCTCTTGAGGTCAAAGCTCACAACTAAATCTCCTCTGTACCATGCCTAACTATATCTAGCACACTTCATAAATATTTGACTTTTGTTGTCTATCACCAATTACTGTACTTATTGCAAATCTAGAATACTTTCACCATATTATGAGAGAGGCAGGCTTGTATCTGCTTATAAAGCTAACTGCTATTTTGTAACATTGTTTCTATGGAAAATTATTGCCTGTAATCACACATTGTAACTTTCTGGAACACAATCCATTCAGAAATTTGAGACTTCTTGTTAAGGATTCCTATTCACCTGATCAGTCTTGACCAAACAAGGATGGGGGAAAAAAAAAAAAAAAGTGCCATAGAGGGAAAAAGCAAGCAGTTTTAAAGAAAATAGTAATTTTAGTACCAGCTGCACTATAATCACAAGACTTTAGGCACACTGCTTTCTCCCTCATAAGGTAATCCTCGACCCTAAGCTCAGGTAGGGTATCTGTAAACACTTTATAAATTACAGGTGTCAATAATAATTACAGGTATTATTAATAATAATAACTTATATTCTAGGCCCTGTAACTAATCACTTTACATATACAACGTCATGAAATTCTTGCAGCCCTGTTTTACAGGCCAGAAGAAAGAGTTAAGAAACGTGGCCGGGGTCACAGCTAAAGAAGAATTCAAGATTAGACTTTACACGTGAAAGCCTCCAGAGCCGATGCCCCTAACAGGTGCGCGGTGACGCCAGGCCGACTTCCACCACCGGCCTCAGGGCTCGCAGTCAGTGGAGCGTGAAAGCAACCAACATCGCTATTTTCACGTTACAGCTAACGTGCACAGTGAAACTTCAGGGTGCAAAGAAAAAATGACAGTCACAGAGTCCTGGGGGCTTTCCCGTCTTCGTTGGCCAGCTCTGTGCCTCGGCGAGACGCTTCGCCCTCTGGGCTTTTCAATTTGGAAAGGAAGAGGGGAGCTACCCTGGAGCCAGCGTGGCTGTTGAGGTGGATCGCATTCAAGGAGCAAACTTAGAAGTATAAATTCATGCTTCTGGGGAAGCTCGTTCATCAGAGTCCCTCCAAACGAGCAGACCCGCTGGACTAGGCATCTCCAGGGTTCCGCCCGCCTCCAAAGGCAGTCAGCCCTCGCAAGGAGGAGCTTTCTTACGCCACCGGGGGGAGGGCGCGCGGGCGGACTCGGCGCCTTCCTCTCGTCACCAAGTCCTGTGATCCCAGAACGGCGGCCGGGCTCGACTAACGGCTGCGGGTCGCAGCCGGGTGGCCGCGCGCGCTGCGCCCGTGGCTCTGGAAGGGCGGTTGGCCTGGCCGAGGACGACCCGGCGCCAAGACCGCCAGCCGCTCTGCGCCTCTGCGCTGCGCGTTTGGGGCCTTGGTCTGCCGCCCTCTTGGTGGCAGCTGCTGTGGCTCGGCGCGGGCCCCCGGGTGCGGGAAGGTCGCCTCGACCACACGGCGACTGAGGAGAGCCCCTAAAAGGGAGGGAGACAGGGAGGCCGCGCGGGTCGCACAGGGCACCCCATTCCATCCCCCACCGAGGCTTCACCGAGGCGCCGCGCGGCTGACCGTGAGCGACTTACTGAAGAAGAGGCGGTAATCCTGCGAGTGCGGCTGGCCGCGCTCCTCCGTGCGGTACAGGGCCATGGCGCGGCGCGGCCCGGTCTCTGCGCTCGCTCCCCGCGGCAGGCGGGTGGCGGCTAGGGCCTCCGCACGCCACCCCCGGCCCGTAAGCAGCAGTGTCAGCAGAGCGCGCATGGCGTCGACGAAGGTCCGGCTGAACGCGGGGTGGTGCCGCGCGGCCTAACCCGGCCGTGCGCCAGCGCCCCCTACCGCCCGGAGTCGTCACTCCGGCCCAGGGCTTGGGTCGCGAATACCGCCCCCGCCGGTGGTATCCGAGTCGTGCGCCCTGTGCCCCAGCGAAGCCGAGGTTCGAAGATGAGGAAGACAAGGCCCACCACCCCTGAAGAGCTTACTGCCACTTTTAATTCATACATTCATTCATTCCTTCATTTATCTCGTTAATATTTTCTACTGTAATATGTTCTTTTAGTAATGTGAGATTGAGTGATATCTATGCCAGGGACTGCTCTAAATCCTGTTCAACGCAGGAGACGAGCATGCACACACAAAGACATCACTATAAGACAAAGTGATCAGGCCTCCTTGGGAAAACTTGACCTTGACACCGACTTGCAGAGCACAGGGACTGCTCTAAATCCTGTTCAACGCAGGAGACGAGCATGCACACACAAAGACATCACTGTAAGACAAAGTGATCAGGCCTCCTTGGGAAAACTTGACCTTGACACCGACTTACAGAGCAAAAGCCGTAACTTCCTCAAGTGCCATCTCCTCCATGAAGCCCTTTCCTATTTAACCCAAGTAGAGGTGATTTATCCCTTCCTTTCCTTAAATTTTCACTTCCACGGTGGCACTTGGTACCATACCTGTATATTTGTAAACTTATCGTGTTCCCTGTTTCAACCTGACCTGCCCACGAGGTTCTAAGCCTGCCAGCTCTGAGACTTACTATCCCTGCAGTATCTAGCACCGTGCTTCGCAGATAATAATGGTTTCTCTGTTGTTCAGTTAAATTGCTCCTGAAAATCTCTCCCTGCCAAATCTTTCTCATCAGCATACAAAAGTCGGGTGTCCCGCTTTCCAAAAACACTTGTTGAAATGAAAGCGATGTCCACAGTCACTGTCTCCACTTCTCCCCTCATCTCAATCTCAAAGGCTTCCTCCACCTTCCCAGGGTCGTCCATGATCTCCTTGTTGTCCAATATGAAGGACGATTCCCACAAGAAATAGGAGTGGCAGAATCCAGAAGACAGAGTAAATAACTTTTTAATTAGAAATTAAAAATTTTACAGAAAATTAAATATTTCAGTCAGTCTATAACACTGAAAGCAACAAGTGTGCCAATTTTACAGAAAGGGTCAAAGAAATGTGCACTTATGGTCTTTGCAAAAACAGTGAAATGGTTTTAATTAAAAGAAAAGGCATTTTGGCTAGCCACACAAAAAAAAGTTGGTTAAAAGATAAGGCATTTTAAAAATAATAATCTCTTGATTTAAAATACTATAACAAAAATTGGCTCATAAGTGAGATTTTAATATGCATAATGAACACATAAATTATAAAAATATATAGTTCTAACTTAAAATCCCAGCTCTTATATCTTTATGTAGATTTTGTTAACTAACTCATAGTAATTAAGTCAGGATTGCAGATTTGATGCTAGTCTAAACTAGTTAACTTATCTCTGTTCCCTGGCTACAAACTTCACCCTCTGGTTAATAATGATAGCAAGACAGACAAGATTCTTAAAAATTGGTTGAAACCAACCTTTACTCACAAAAATCTGAAAGCAGACATCTTATCAAGATTGTGCCGCAGCCATCATGTAACTTTTTATAGAGAGAGTAGTACATCTAGGCAGTAGTCAGAATTTTGATCAATATAAACATCTGGAAGTAGGTGGTACAGGGCTTTCCCATATGAGGGACCCAAGTTAATTCTATCCTACTGTTCTGATGTCTGACCTTCATTGCCAAGGTCACCCTCATAGCTTAATGTGGCTACTACAGCTCCGACATCCTCATTTCACCTAGCCAGAAAGAAGAAAGAAGGTTGTTCTACTTCTCTTAAGAACTCTTCCCAAAGATGGCATACACCACTTTTATTTGCATCCCATTGGACAGTGCTTAGTCTAATGGCCACAACTGACTATAAGCTAGCAGCCTTTATTCTGGGTGATCATAACCCATATAAAAATTGGGAGCTATACTAGAAGAAGGGGGTATTAGATATTAGAAAACAACCAGCAGTCTACTACAAATGTAATTTTCTTTTCCCATTTTTCAGCTTCTTTCAGGGGACATCCAGGCCATTGGAAAGATCTGTGAGAACTCTACAGCTTCTACTCTAGTTGTGAACATGGCTCACATCTTCAACTATTTTGTGAGTTAAAATTAGGAGACCGATCTACCTAAGGTTCCAGAAAGAATCACTAGCAGATATGGACACTAACCACTTGGACTCTCTACTTAGATTATAGATCCTAAAATGTTTTTTTCAACAGTTATGGCTTTGTAATGTGTCAACTTGACTAGGCTGAATTATAAGGCAGAATCTCCCATAAAAAAAGAGATAAAATATTTTTCTGCATTTATCACAGAGGTTGTATAATTTATTGTTTCTTTATGTGGGGAAAAAAGCTAAATTATTCTATTAAACCTTTGAAGATTACATGTTTAAACAAAACAAATTCCTACTGAGCCAAGGCTGTGGACTAATTTCTAATGATCCGAAGATTCTTAAAATAAGATCAAATTTTCAAGGTGTCTGATTTTTAGACATATTATTGCTTTATAGCATTATAAGCAATGGCTTTCTTTAGGAAATGGTAAAGAGAAGAATTTTCTCAG
>NW_007733387.1:82789-83781 GCF_000696425.1 Galeopterus variegatus | reverse complement strand
CTTTATAGCATTATAAGCAATGGCTTTCTTTAGGAAATGGTAAAGAGAAGAATTTTCTCAGAGAATTAATCCTCAAATTAACACCATTCTCTGTTTCTTAGCACTTGTCCATTGGGAGAATCCAGGATAAAGTTCTGAGGTTTCTCTTGCCAATAGCTTTTCCTTAACTCTGGCAACATATGTTATTAATAACTCACAAGTTATATGCATCCTGATTTGAAGAAACCAACAAAAAGATTAAGCATTTCATATTGTGAATGTTTACTTAAAATGAGATCTTGACACCAACTTCTTATTTTGTAAATTACATTCTAAAATGTTACCAAGTTATCATGCATTTGAAAAAGGAAAAAATGAATTTTATTAAATAAGTTTACATTTATTGTCAATCACTTAAATTCCTACCTTTCGTTCTCTACAGTTTACTAAAACATTTGAAAATCAAAATGAAGAGGGTATCAATGATATAAAATAAAAATAGATAAACCAGATTTGTGTCTCAAATTTTTTAAACATGAATTTCTGAGAATAATGTTTATTATGTAAGATTTAATTATTTCAAATATAGACATTTGGGGTCTAACACAGTGGGTTTCCATCATTGACATCTCCTATTATCATCATGTAGCAAGTGTAAGTCTCAATCTTGTGAGTTTACAAGTTGAAGAATAAAAATAAATTTTCCAGAGTTTACAAAATACAAAATGACTAGAGATTCATGAATAGGTGTCAAGAACTATCCTGTTATAGGGAGCAGCGTGGGAGCCTGAGGAGCGACACCCCTTGATCAGTAGGCTGCAAGGGGGTCCCGTGTGTGTGGCACGGCTCCATGGAATTTCCTGTTTGTTCACCCTTGGTTACTTGACAAGGCTTCCCAGAATTAGAAGACCTCACATTTTGGCTTAGTATGGCTTTGGGAGGTTCCAAGGGCCCTGGGGTTTCTCAAAGAACATGTTAATAATATATCAAAATTAACTGGTTTATTTAAAAGG
>NW_007733387.1:80093-81637 GCF_000696425.1 Galeopterus variegatus | reverse complement strand
CAATAACATAGAAATTTAATAAGATTTATAGTTAAAGTTTATTATAATATTCATGTTATAACATTGTAATTTTGATTATAAATTAAAATGATCAATATAGAGTATAAGCAATTTTAAATTGTCATATTCATGTTATAAACATTGTGATTTTGATTATAAGCAATATTAAATTGTTAACCATAACTAATCAATGTTATTAAAATTAAGAGTAGTAAGTATAAGTAAGATTAAAAAGAGGTTAAATTATAAGCTAAGAAGGTTAAGGTTTATGATTCAGACCAAAAGTCTGACGTTTTAAAGCCAAGCACGTTGCTATTGTATAGTTTCCTGGCCACAAGCCACCGACAGGCTTTGGGGTGAACTATTGATGCATGAGTGGGTGTTTTTGTCACAGCATGAGTGCTTTGGAACATTTTGATTTTTCTTTTTCTATAGAGATGAAATAAGAAATGTTTTGATTAAAAGATAAATCATCATGTAAAAGATTAAGTAAAACATATAAATAAAGCAAGATTCATGTGGTTGTTGTCCACACTTGCACTAGACATCTGTGGTCCATGTCTTTCTTTTTTCCCCGAATCCACACCACCTATTCAGGTCCAATGAATCCTGCGGAGCTGGTCTCCGACAAATAGGGAATTGATTTTATAAAACTGATAGCTTAGGAAAACTGATNATTCATGTGGTTGTTGTCCACACTTGCACTAGACATCTGTGGTCCATGTCTTTCTTTTTTCCCCGAATCCACACCACCTATTCAGGTCCAATGAATCCTGCGGAGCTGGTCTCCGACAAATAGGGAATTGATTTTATAAAACTGATAGCTTAGGAAAACTGATTTATAACATAGGAAGGACCAGAATAGGAAATAAGAGATAAGGGGTCCAGATGCAATATCTCAGATACTGTATCTCAGATATCAAGTGACAAGGACCCAGCAGTAGTTCTGGCAGTAGAAACAGAAAGGACTGTTGGGTTTGAAAAAAAATGTGAAAAAATGAGGGCCAGCATGTGGCTCACTTGGGAGCGTGTGGTTCTGATAACACCAAGACCACAGGTTCGGATCCCTATATAGGGATGGCCGGTTAGCTCACTTGNATTGTCAGTACTAAAGGTGTTTTTGATGCATGTTCCTGGTATGGGTTGGCTAGATTTAATTTTGTTATTGATCTTTCCCATTAGTGATGTATGCATTGACCCATTATAGTTGTAATCGTGCTCTTGTGCATGTGGAATGAAGTTATTGTGTTAAATTTTTATAAATCTACGTCTCCTAGGGAGAGGGTGGGTCTTAGTGCAGTGGTGTTTGCCACTAATCGATCACGCCCAGTTACAGATTACTTTGTTCCTTCTCCACTCCCACTGCTTCATTTGGCTCACCAAGAATATATCATTCCATAGTAATAATAAGAATGACACAGTGTACTTTTATAAACTTGAGAAGGGTCATTTAACTTTTCACTTTGTCCCCTGTGCTGTTCCTGGAGTTTATTGGCAGGGAAATAAAAGGTTTCGTTATAAGATAAATAAGTTAGATAGTAGAG
>NW_007733387.1:0-78462 GCF_000696425.1 Galeopterus variegatus | reverse complement strand
AAAAAAAAAAATGGAAAAATGTGTAGCATTATTGAAAGTAGTGAAATGATAATGGAAGAGTTAAAAAGAAAAATCACTTAGTATTCTATACAGAACCGAGAGACATATGGTGTTCAGATATAAGGAAATAAAAATAGGAGAGAAACTCTGGAGGTGAGGTGATAAACTTGGCTTGAGACATGTTGAGTTTGAAACAATGCAGAGAGTTTATTATAGATGAAACTATTTTCACTTGTTGGATTCTCTGAGAAGCAGACTCTGAGACTGAGTTTAGTATGGGCAGTGCTTATTAGGTTGTATCCCTGGGATTGAATGTGGAAGTGAAGGTAAGAAAGCACAGTTGAGCAGAGAGAGATGGAGCTGTGATGCAGGTCCAGCAGCTTCAGCTGACCTCACAGAATGCTCTGGAGTTTAAATGGCCAGTTAGAGTTGTCCGAAGGAGGGCCAACATCAGTGGGGATTTATAATCTCAATAGGTGGATACCAGCTGACCCCGGAAGGGACAGGACTTGCACAAAGCAGTTAAGGCCAACACTGAGGAGACTGACAGCTAAAGGCTGTCTGCTACCTGTACTCCCAGCAGTTAAGCAAGAAGTTCTTTATAAAGGGTGTCACATCCCAGTGACTCCATAACTATGAAACTGCAGTAGAGATAAGAGTTGGAGCTAGAGGTTAATTGGATAATTAGTGAAACCCAGTTGTGTTACTGCTTTTAGCATTGGTAAGCATAACACACTGTCTACCATGGTTATAGTTGTTTTTTGAAAAGCTGAATTATCCTAATAATAAATAAAATAATTCTGGAAGTGTGGAGTAGCTGTTTATGTGTTTACTCTTAGGAAAGCAGCAAATGTTCCTAAAATGAATTATTATCTTTATGTAGAACATGATAAATAATCAGATTAAGAAATTTGTTGATTGTTCATCTTTGCTAGCAATAGCTAGCATGGGGGTGGGGGAAGAGCTGGATCAAGAAACATAGCCATACTCAATAAAAGTAATGAGGGTTTTAAAACAATTTTGAACATTTTCTAATTAATCAGTTTAGGGATACACAGAATGTGATATTTCCCTTGCCTTTGGAATACTTTATCCAAGAGGGAGACTTTAAAATATTTTTCATGTTACCAAACATTTAAAATATTTCTCATATTATCAAACAAATATTTCAAAAATATTTTAAAATATTACCTAAAGTTCATGCTCATCCAATATTTGTTAACCACATTTTTTCCTCCTAAATACATGTCACAGTTCTATATCATTTCTCATTTAAATACTGACCATTATCTATTGATAAACAAAGTTACTATCATGGTAACACAGCAAAACTAAATGAGGTTTGCCTGCTAACTTTAAGTCTTGAAATATGTATATATATACATATGAAGAGGAAGCTTTAAAAAAGTTTGCGGAAAAATAGAATGGAAAGATAATATGAATCTTTCCATGAATTTTCTGAAGTACTCTTGTGTGTGTGTGTGTGTGTGTGTGTGTGTGTGTGTATTTCTGTAGTGAATTTATTTTTCTTAGTAAAAAAAAGTGATGATGCCTCAAGAGAATGAGAAGACAAGACACAGATGGTGAATATGCTCAATATCATATGTCATTAGAGAACTGTATATTAAAACAACAATGAAATATCACTACACAGCTATTAAAATGGCTAAAATCTGCAGCATTGACAACAGTAAATGCTGGCGAAGATGTGGAGCAGCAGGAACTCTCATTCATTGCTGGTGGGAATTCTAAATGGTACAGGCAGTTTGGCTGTTTCATACAAAACTAAACATACTCTTAGGGTATAATTCAGAAATCCTGCTTCTTGGTGTTTACCCAGATGAATTAAAAACTTACGTCCCCACAAAAACCTACACATGGATGCTTATAACAGCTTTACTCATAATTGTCAAAACTTGGAGAAGCCAATATGTCCTTCAGAAGATGAATAGATAACTAAACTCTGATACATCCAGACAATAGAATATTAGTCAGCACTAAAAAGAACTATCAAGCCATGAAAAAAGAAATGAAGAAAATTTAAATGCATATTACTAAGTGAAAAAAGCCAATCTGAAAAGGCTACATACTGTATGATTTCAACAATAAGACATGTAAATGCTGGCGAAGATGTGGAGCAGCAGGAACTCTCATTCATTGCTGGTGGGAATTCTAAATGGTACAGGCAGTTTGGTTGTTTCATACAAAACTAAACATACTCTTAGGGTATAATTCAGAAATCCTGCTTCTTGGTGTTTACCCAGATGAATTAAAAACTTACGTCCCCACAAAAACCTACACATGGATGCTTATAACAGCTTTACTCATAATTGTCAAAACTTGGAGAAGCCAATATGTCCTTCAGAAGATGAATAGATAACTAAACTCTGATACATCCAGACAATAGAATATTAGTCAGCACTAAAAAGAACTATCAAGCCATGAAAAAAGAAATGAAGAAAATTTAAATGCATATTACTAAGTGAAAAAAGCCAATCTGAAAAGGCTACATACTGTATGATTTCAACAATAAGACATCTTGAAAAGGCAGAAGTATGGAGACCGTAAAAGGATCAGTGGTTGCCAGGGGTTGGGGAGAGAAGAGATGAACAGGGTAGCACAGAGGATATTTAGGGCAGAGAAAATACTTGGTGTAATACTATAATGACAGATGCATGTTATTATACATTTATCCAAACCCATAGAATACACAACTCCAAGAGTAAACTAAGCAATTTTGGTGATAATGAGCTGCTGATGTAGGTTCAATTGTAACAAACGTACCACTGTTGTGTGGGATGTTGATAGTGGGGGAGGCTGTGTGTATCTATGTAGGGCAGGGGATATAAAGGAAATCTGCTCAATTTTGGTACCTTCTGCTCAATTTTGCTGTGAACCTAAAACTGCTCTAAAAATAAAGTCTATTGAAAACAAAACAAAATAAAAATCAAAAAACAACAAAACAATGATGGCAAACAACTTACATCTCAAAACTGATAACTAGCATGGCAATTTAAATTTGAACTGATAAATAGTATGGCAATTTAAAATAGAAAATGTTTCATTCCTTTTCTTTTTATTATTAACTTTATTATTATTATTTCGAAAGTATGGAGACCGTAAAAGGATCAGTGGTTGCCAGGGGTTGGGGAGAGAAGAGATGAACAGGGTAGCACAGAGGATATTTAGGGCAGGGAAAATACTTGGTGTAATACTATAATGACAGATGCATGTTATTATACATTTATCCAAACCCNGAAAACAAAACAAAATAAAAATCAAAAAACAACAAAACAATGATGGCAAACAACTTACATCTCAAAACTGATAACTAGCATGGCAATTTAAATTTGAACTGATAAATAGTATGGCAATTTAAAATAGAAAATGTTTCATTCCTTTTCTTTTTATTATTAACTTTATTATTATTATTTCGTTATAACTATGCTTTCCTTTATCACCTAATGAAAATCAATGGTTTTGTTTTTTTTTAGCTTCCAAACTAATAGTGCCTGTAAGAGTGTCATTGGTATCTTTAGATGCTCTATCTATTTCATGCATTGGCTCTTAACTCAAATTGCCCTTGCTTGAGCACCAGCAGACATTGCTACTTTTGCAGTCTAGTCTGCAAAATCATTAATCACTATATGTTAAGTGGAACTAGAATCCTCTGTGGGCATTCCATCGATGGTTTCACTCTTCTGGAGATTCTAACATACTATTCTTTATCATTATTGAGAAAATTTTGTATAGTTTTATTTTTATGCAAATGTCTAATTTTCATTTTATAGAATTCGACTCACCTTCACCACCTACACCTCCACTAACTTAATGAACAAAGTTTAAATCCTCAGAGGCCCTTTTATGAAGAGTTTCTGAACACCTAATTTAAGATATAAAAACTCTTTTTAAAAAAATATGCAGCTATGAAATAGCAACTAATTTTAGCTCCCAATTTCAAGGTTTCTTAATATAAATAGGATGAGTTTCTGAATGAAGCAATAGTTCACTGGTAATCATTTTCTCTTTAAATGTATTTCATAGAGCTCATCTATATTTATCAGATCCATACCTGTAAAATATTTTAGCAGGATTTTTTTTTGTAAAAATTCTTTAAAAGATTATTCAACTCAAATATTAGGACATAACTTTGGGTAGTTTGAATGAAGAAATTTTCTGGGTACTTGAGAAAATTTGTGGACAAATAGAATTAAAAGATAATACAAATCTTTCCATGAACTTTCTGAAGTACTCTTGTATATTATAAATTTGGTCCAAGTGAAAAAGAGATTTCCAAAGGGACAAAGTGTTCAACCACCTGACAGACAGCAAATGCTTTGTCTCTGAAACGTGAAACCTCAGTTTTGGTGGCTCAGCCTTTAAGACACCTATCAGCAAACTGTGACTCTTGTTTTATTTTCTGAAGTGACATTGTTTGAGTGTTCTTTTCCTAACCTTCTACTACCAGAAGAGTTCCTGAGAACAAATTGATTGGTTGTAAAGCAATTCTTAAGCAGCTACTTAGGGGAAGACACTGTGAGTTAACACCACAACTCCTTGAGCAATGAACAAGCCAGGACTTAGAATGAGGCAGCAGGCGAGACTGGAGAAAGCAGGTGTGAGGGCCAAGGTGTTTCTGTAAGTCTGTTTCTAAAGCCCAAAAGACTTAAAAACGAAATCCCCTGTGCCTAAACTCCTTATTCTACCATTTCCTCAGCAGGCGAGACTGGAGAAAGCAGGTGTGAGGGCCAAGGTGTTTCTGTAAGTCTGTTTCTAAAACCCAAAAGACTTAAAAACGAAATCCCCTGTGCCTAAACTCCTTATTCTACCATTTCCTCATCATAAAGTGACAAGAGGATAAATATCAAGATAATTCTTTAACTACTGTGTCCATCTTCAGGGATGGAATAGGAAACTTTGTCATAGGATTTTGTTTTTATCTGAAGCCTGCCTGGCTGGCAAAGCTGAATAATAGATATTTTGGAGAGTGAGAGGGACTTTAAGAAAAGAGCAGAGAGATTTAGAACAGATTTTAAGGAAGTTTTACTGTATATGGTGAAATGTAATTCTTTCCTAAGACCCCCTCTGAAACCTACAGAGTCATGTATATTACTCATTAATGTTTTTGTAGGTAGACTTGTGTTTTAAGGAAAATGTAATATACTGAGGCTGGCCACCATGCAATTCAGATACATGAGAGTTACATACAAGTATGCACTTAAATACTCACTCTTATTCTGTATCATAGAACACAGAACTTACATTTAATTTTAAGAATAAAGCATAAATCTTCAGAGAAATTTCAGGATTCAGTGAGTAGGCTTTGGGTTGGAGATTCTACTAGGGGCAGTACTGCTCCCAAGCAGGCATTTTAGAAATTGTTAGGGTGTTTTCTGATGTCACAATTATTGAGGAACATTATAGTAATCCTCTCTTACCAGAGCGTGATACATTCCAACACTTCCAGCGGATGCTTAAAACCGCGGATAGTACCAAACCCTATATGTACACTATTTTTTTCTTTCTTTATTAAGTTGAGAACGTTGATCTTTTTATTGAAGGAAGCAATTTAGAGCTTCTCTTTGGCATATCTGAATTGCCAGCATCACTACTCGTGCACCTTATGACCATTATGAAATAAAATAAGGGTGACTTGAACACAAGCACTGCTATATGGGGAACGTGGATCTGATGAGGGGGCTAATAAGCGACTAGGGTGGGGAGTGGACAGGCAGGACAAAGAGATGATTCACGTCCAGGATGGAATGCAGTAAGACGGCATAAGATTTCATCACACTACTCAGAATGGCATGAATTTAAAAATTATGAATTGTTTATTTCTGGAATTTTCTATTTAATAATTTCAGACCATGTTTAACCACAGGTAACTGAAATCATGGAAAGCGAAACCGAGAATAAGGGGTGGGGGGGACTGCTGTACTGCCATTTAGTCTGAAGAAGCCAGGGATGCTGCACATTCCATAAAACTTAAGACAGCCCTACACAAGAAAGTTGTCATGTGTCCTACATTGCTTTCATATGTCTCACCAGATATTTGTGTAGTTGAAAAACTATTTTTTTAAACTATCTCAGTCTACAAACTAATGCCATTTTGTATATAAACACAAAGTTGTACTCTGCGTTGTTTTAATGTGCTTATGGTATTTAAGTCACTAATACCACACACTGTATCAATTTGCATTGATAGCTCACAATTCGTGGTGATTCCACATACAGATGCAAACATATGACTACTTCATATGTCTCAACTACTGGAGCCTGAGCACTTGCATATTGAAATACATATAATTTCATTACAGATTACTTTTTTTGAATCTTCTTTATATAATATTTAGGCATTATACTGACTTTTTGGAAATTGTGAATGTATTAGATTTTACTATCAATTTCACTTCAGAAGAGTAAAGTAGCCATTACAAAAACTTTCCTGTTAAAAGAGTCTTGTTCATTCATGCATTGATGAACATTTGGGCTGTTTACATCTTTTGGCTATTATGAATAATGTTGCTATAAACATTCACATGTAAATTTCTGTGCAACATATGTTTTCATTTCTCTGTGGTATACATCTAGGAGTGGAATTGCTGGGTCATATGACAATTCTATGCTTAGCTTTTTGAGGAGCCATCAAACTATTTTCCACGGCAGCTGCACCATGTTACATTCCCACCAGCAAGTACGAGGGTTTCTATATCTCCACATCCTTTTCAACACTTATTTTCGATTTGTTTTTACATTATTGTAGCCATTCTAGTGGGTATGTAGTGGTATCTCATAGTGATTTTGATTTGTATTTCTTTAATGACTGATGAAGTTGGACATCTCTTCATGTGTTTATTGGCCGTTTGTATATCTTTGGAATAATGTCTAAGGAGCCAAGTGAGTGCACCGCACCGGCCATCCCTATATAGGATCCGAACCCGCGGTGGGAGCACCGCTCTGCTCCCAGCACCGCACTCTCCCGAGTGCGCCACAGGGTCGGCCCCATTTTTTAATTAGGTTCTCTTTTTGTTGTTGAGTTGGTTAAGTAAATTATGATACATACATACAATGAAATACGATTCAGCCATAAAAAGGAATGTGAGTTTGATACATTTTACAAATTGGATGGACATCAACTGCGTTACACTAAGTGAAAGTGAAAGAAGCCAAACACAAAAGGTCACATATTGTAGAATTCTTTTTATATGAAATATCCAGAATAGGCAAATCCATAGAGATAGAAAGCAGACTAGTGGTTGTCAGGGAATGAGAGGAGGGAGGAACAGGGAGTGGTTACTTAAAGGGTATGGGGTGTTCCTTGAGGTGATGACAATGAAACTAGAGGGAAGTGGTGTTTGCACAATATTGTGACTATGCTAAATGCCTCCAAGTTGTATACTGTAAAGTAGTTAATTGTATGTTATGTGACTTTCACCACAATTTATTAAAAAGGAGGAAGTTAGGTCTAATAACATAGAAAATAACTGCTTTAGGGGTCCTTGGCTATTTTTGTTTCATGCACCCCATTGACAGCCTTTTTAGGCCTATGAAACCCTTCTCAAAATAATATTTTTACATGCATAACATAAAATACATAGTTAAAGAAGAAACCAATTATATTAATATTTTTACAAAAATATTTTAGAAAAAATTTTGTGATCTTATAACATACTTACTTCTTTATTGAGACATCAAATGACTAGATGTAGCAGCAGATGTAATAACTACCATAATTTTGAAGTTGTGATGGGTATAAGTGATATTGAGATATGTCTGCAATATCTGGAAAGTGATATAACAATTATATGCCATTTCTAATGCAGACAAAAATCATAGTTAGTACTAACGTTACTACAGGGCCGCTGCTTACGTTCATAAATGCTAAATTTTAGCTAGAAGTTAATGAAAATAAACATGTAATCTTTTTTTTTTTTTTAAATCCAGGTTCACTGGCCTTCTAAATTCTACCTCAGAATTGCAAACACCTAGCAAATGGAAGGGGCATATGTTCTTTCTCCTATGCCCTTAGGAGTACCTTGGTGTAAGTGGTTAAGAAGAGAATAATAGGAGAGAATTATAGAGAATAATAAGAGAATTAATTGGGGAATAATGGAAGACAAAGCAAACAAAATAAAACAAAAACATGATGATGTCGGTGCCTTGGATTTCCCTTTAAGGCTATCATTTGGAAAGAACAGTTAAAAGATCTACCTTTTACTTATTTTTTAAAATGTTTTTCTTCCTTGTTTTAAAAGATATTTTGATCAAAGTTTTAATGAAACAAATGGCTCAAGAAGCAAACTCACCCAGCAAATAGAGACACAATTGATTGAGAGATGAGAAGTTATTTTTATACCCCCTTTTCCGAAAAAACAAAACAAGAAAAAAAAGCAGTTGTTAGCATATAGAAATTCTTTTCTGACTGATTTTATCTATGTGATAATAAACCCTCGTCCTGCAGCCCATGTACTTCTTAAATAGAAAAGAGAAAAATCAATTTATTTTTAACCAAGTCCGAATAATGTACGGAATACATTTGGTATTAAGCTTTCAGTCTTTCTGGCTATTTTAGTAAATAGCAATTTAGTAACTGAACATAATAAAATTTATCCATCATACAAGAATCACATGTCATTTAACTACACATTGTTAAATGGCATAAATTTTAAAAAAACAGAAATTTTTTCTTGATTAAGTTTTATTACTGCTTCTAGGCTAAAATAATCATGAGAAATTTCAGCTCCAAATGATGCATTATAAATCCCTTGTAATATCATAAATATAGTAATCATGGTAATATTCTAATCCAATTCAAGGGTTGAGCTACTAAATTGGTAATAATAGGTCCTGAACAAAATCTAATGAGACAACCCATTTTCTCTGCCCACTTTCTAGATGTTCCCTTTAGGCCTTGAGCAGTGGGCATTAATTTTGTTTTCAAATGGTTTAACTATAGAACTTCCATTTTTTTCTCTTTTATACATATTCTAATTACATGGAATAATGGGTTGCAAATTGGATTCAAAAGAACCCTAGGTTCTAAAGGCAATTATTTGAAATATAATCCATTGCAAGAAAATGTGGACAGGATTAATTTATGTTTGACCTCATGGCCACACCAAAAAATACTCTTAGGGCCCCCCAAAATAATGCAGAATGGTTTCATAATTTCAGTTGATGACACTTGTGATGAGAAGGGTTAAAATCTCAGCAGAAGAGGAGTTTTCTTTGTTTCAGAATTATGTTTTTAAGAAAGAAAACTCTCCCTTTCTCTCTCTCCTTTATTCTACCCTTCATTCATTTGACTAATATTTACTAAATATATTCTATGTATCAGGAAGTTTTATAGTAATTGGATATAGAATGATGAAAAAATAGGAAAATTATCTGCACTCATAGTAATTAGAGTCTGGTGAAGCATTCAGGCATTAAACATATAATCACGTGAATCTACTGATAGGATTAAAAACTGGAATAAGTGCTATGAAGAAAAATATAGGAAGCTATGACAGAGAATAATATGGAGACCTAATCTGGACTAAGAATCAGAGGAGGGCTTTGTAAGAATATAGCATTCCAGCTGACAGCAAAAGGAAAAGTAGGAGATGGACAAGGGAAAAGTGGTATAGGGAAGAGAAAGTGCAAAGGTCCTGAGGCAATATTTGCCTGATAAATATTTACTGACAAAATATTAGCCAAAATACATAAAGTAAATATTTTTCACATGTTGGATTCTCTAGGGAGCAGACCCCAAGACAGGATTTTTAAAAGGGAGTGTCCTTTAAACCAACACCTGTTGGAGGCAAGAGAAAGATTCAGAATTTGGCAGAGGGAGAAGTTCAGTTGCAATCCAGACCCAGACAACAGTTTTAGCTGACCCTACAGGAAGCACTAGAGGTAAAACGGCAGGTAGAGTTGCCTCCTGATGGGCTGGAATGACTGGGCCTTTGTAACCCTCTCTCCTTCACGTCAGTCATTGATGTGAGCCTCTTTGGGAAGGTGGCTCTGCAGCTGTGGAGATCCCTGAAGGGACTGATGGTTGAACACTCTCTGCTAATAGCACTCCTTGTAGCTGAGATAGCAAGTCCTTCTTTGAAGAGGGATCTAGGTGGTATATGTCCATGTTCATCACAATATTCAATATTATAAAAAGCTTTTACAAATCAACAACAACAACAACAAAAAACCCAGTGACAAATGGGGTAGAAGATAAAAGTAGGGAACTGACAGAAAAAAATCACAAATTATCAATAAATACATAAAAAATATATTCAAATATTCTTGGCAATAACAAAAATGCAAACTAGAATTGGGAGTCTTTTTCTTTTGTTTTTGTTTTGTTGTGTGTTGCACTGGCAAAAGTTTAATGACTGATAATATCCATGGCAGATAAAGGAGTAATAACATCACAGTTGCTTACCCTGGAATTCCTGGACAATGGTCCCTCTAAATGTGATGCAGCTTCCTGTGCAGGAGCATCCCTGGAAGATAGTATATCAGAATTTGCATTAATGAGAGGAATTTCCACACTGGAGGGGAAAAAAATAATTATTAATTGAAATGGTATCTGTGACTATCTATACAGCCCAAGGGAAAAGCAAACAAAGAAACTCCTACAGGGGTTTCATCATAAATACATCTCAAATTTTAGCCTTCTATTCTGAGGTTCAGCCATTTCTAGGAGAGGGGTTACAGTGTTTTTGTCTGTTTGTCCAAAAAAGAACTTACTTGAGTTTTTGTATAGCTGATAAAGGCAAAGAAAAATCAGAAAGGACATTTCTTTTTTTTTTTTTTTTGTCTTTTGTCTTTTTCCGTGTCCGGCAACGGATCGCAACCCTCAGTGTTGCCCCCGTACCGGACCGGGGACCGGCAACGGGATCGCAACCCTCGGCGTTGCTCCCGCGCCTCGCTCAGCCAGTGAGCGGGAACCGGTCTGTATGTGGGATCCGAACCCTCGGGCGGGAGCGCCGCCGCGCTTCCCAAGCGGCGCACCATCCAGTACGCCACCGGGCCGGCCCAGAAAGGACATTTCTGAAGAAGCTTACTTTTGTGTTGTTTTTTACTGTTGTTGCAATAAACAGTAAAACTTTTTAAAAGCTATTGATGGTCTGTAGGTCTCGCAGCAAAAGTGATGCCTTTCAATATAGCTAAGCATTTTCTGAGCTCTCCAATAGCTAACAATTTGCAGAGCTTCATCCTGCTCCCATGTGAACAACCTCTTTTTTTAATCAGCCTAAGACACTCCTTAAAAATCACCACCATCCTTCCTACCCCCCTCCCTGCCCCCATTTAGAAAAATAGCAAGGGAGGATGAGAGGACAGAAAACACTCCATCCTGGGCACACTGGGTAGATCATACTGAGCAACAAGGGGAGTAGTAGATCAATAATGCAGAGCCTTATGGGCCTTCATAACGATTTTGGAATTTGTCCTGTATATAATGCAAACCCAGTAAGGGTTTTTATGCAAGGAGTGCCATGACTCAATTTCTGTTTTATAGCTACCACCCAGGTTGGAGTGTGGCCAATTAATAGGATGGATCCAAGTATGGAATCTAGGGGCCTGCTGCAGAACTCATTATAATATTCCAAGCAGGACGAGGGCATTGAGGGTGGCAGCAGATGGAGCTAATGGGAAAGACAGAGAAACTGAGATAGAAAAAAATTCCCGGAGTGGAGGAGAAAGAATAAATCCAGCACAGAAGAAGATAGGAGATTCTAAGAACAAAGATGACTAAATATGGTCAGGGAGGGGGATGGGCGAAGAAATTGAAAAGAACTGTGAAGCTGAGAAAGAATGAGTGAAAGGGAAAATGGAAATAGGGAAATGTGTGGGGCTGTAATTTGGAAGCTTTGAAACAGCAGTGGTTTATAGAGCCAATTAAGGAAAAATTGGAATGTGTACTTTTTTGCAAAACTGAAAGTTATATCTTTAAAGAAAATTTTAATAGAAAAATCTATGTCTGCCACTATGTTTAAGCAGGTTATTTCTCTCTGTTGAAGAATTTCTCCTTTGTTCTAAAATTACCTAACTTATCTGCTCAGTGGTGTCTGGTGTGAAGCAGTACATTTGAACAGACTTTGTTTTTTGAGGAAGACACTTCTGAAACTAGTCTACTGTATCTTTCTTGATTTACCTTCTAAGCTGCTTAGTTATAAAATATTTTTCCTATAGAGACACTTGATAATGTATTCTTTAAGATAAGAGATTTCCTTATTGCAAATGAGTTTTATAGGAATACCTTCAACACAAGGAAGTATGCCTAATAAACATACTTTGAATTAGAGGACTTTCATGGTAGTAGCCATAATTGGAGTTTTAAATTTTATGTAAAAAGGCTCTCTCCTCAGCCCCATTCCTGGTCTCAGGTTAGAAGTCACCCAAGGAGATGTCTCTCAGAGCTTAGGACCTGCACTTCTAAGGACCTGGAGCAAAAAAGCAGCACTTATATATCCTCATTCATGCTATAGAAACCAGTTTCATGTATCAGGGAGGTTCGTGGCTCCTGTGTTCACCAGCCCTTCTCATATAAGACCAATCAGGGCTTATTACTGCCTGTTAGACCAGTGCCAACAATAGACCCTCCCATTCTGAAAGAAAAGAATGGTGCATACCCTTTCTTTTAAAGAGACTTCTTAGAAGTTCCACAAAATCTCCACTGAATTTTATTGGCCAGAACTTAGTTTAATTACCATACTAAGATGCAAAATATGGTCTTTAGCTGGGTAGCCATATGCTAAGCAAAAGTTATAGGATTCTATTACCAAAACAAGGGGAAGAATACGTATTTTGAAGCAACTAGCAGTTTCTGCCACAGTTTAGTTGTTGCCATATAGCAAGTGCCCAATAAATGGTTTTTTTTTTTTTTTTTTGTCCTTTTTGAGACCGACTGCACTGCGCTCAGCCAGTGAGCGCTGTGAGTGCACCGGCCATTCCTATACAGGATCCGAACCCGCGGCGGGAGAGCTCCTGCGCTCCCAGTGCTGCACTCTCCCGAGTGAGCCACGGGCTCGGCCCCCAATAAATGTTAGATGGATGACCGAATGAAAATATTAGTAGATTTTTATAATCTAAATCATCAAAAAGGAAAAACAATAATCTTGGATTTGATTATGCCATCTATGTAAAGTTTATTTTTTTGTAAATATGACGTGCTATGCATTATATATTTTTGCTATTCTGTTTAGTAACTAGTACTGAGCACTACGATGAGAAAAGCATTGTGCTTGAAACTATTACAGCCCAGATAGGGATGAGAAACAGCCCCAAACTTCATGGAATTTAGACTCAAGAGGAAGATATTGTAGCACAACCATTGAGTTTATAAGCTGTACTGGGCATTTTTCTTACAAGCTGACAGCTTTCTACTTTAAGCATCCGGTCTTTTAGCTTTTTTTTCTAAGGGTTTTTCTTCAGTGCCACTGAAGCTTATTCAGTCCACTAGTAAGATAGCCCGAAAACTGCCTGGAATTTAGTTCTTTTAGGGATAGGAAGGGTGGAGAACATCCTATACTCATAAGATGTTTGGCAGCAAACTTGACGTCTACTTCTTAGATGCCAGTAGCACCCCCAGTTATGACAAATAAAAATGTACCCACACTTTGCTAAATTTCCCCCCTTGGGAGGGGGGAAAAATTGCTCCCAACTGATAATTTTCTTTTTCTTTTTTTTTTCCTTTTTTTTTTTTTATTGGTCAGTACAAAGATCTGAAATCTTGACCTTGGTGTTATAACATTGTGCTCTAACCAACTGAACAAACCAACCAGCCTCCGTTGAGAATTTTAAGGGACTTTCATTGGTTAAGTGTTTACAAGTTGTGAATCAAAATATAATTAGTAGCAGTATTGTGGTTACTGTCATTACTATGTTTAACTGAAGAGGTTGGGTTCTGAAAAACTTTGACTTTATAATAAATAATCAAAAGTTAAAAATTAATTGAAGTTATAAAAAGAAGTCATAGTACAAAAAATGTGAATATAATGAAATAAATTGTATTTATTTAAGTAAAGAATACTAATATATGAATATTTATCTATCTGCTCTGAATGTGGTGCTATAATAGAGCAATTGGGGATCAGATTTATCAGCCCATAATAAAAAACTAGAAAACTGAATAAAGTATAAGAAACAAGTATTTTCAGACTTGGTATAACAGGAAGAGCAGAACTATAATTTCTGAAAGTAGGGAAACAAATGAGACAAGCCCTACAATTACCCTGGCTTTTTGACTAAAGACACATTCCACATGGCAATACCGGTAGGGGGCTCCCAAGCAAAGCACAGTGGCGTTGTTGAGCTGAGGAAATTTCCTAACCTGTTGAAGAGAATTTGTGAAGACTAAACATTTTCTTATGCTCCCAAGATCAGGAACATGACAGTAATGTCTACTCTTTTTCACTTCTATTCATTTACTAGAGATACTAACAAGTGCATTAACCAAGAAAAAGAAATAAAAATCATAGAGATTGAAAAGAAAGAAATAAAAAAGGCAGACAAAATTATCGTGTACACAGAAAATCCTGAAGAATATACAAAAAATAAACAAAAACACCTTGCCAATAAGTGAGTTTAGCAAGGTCCCCAAATCATAGCTAAAATACAAAAATTGATTGTATTTTTATATATTGGCAACAAACAATTGGAAATATAAGTTATAAAACATTTCTATTAAATACTATCAAGAAATGACATTTTTAGAGATAAGTATAACAAAATATGTGCAAGATTTGTTTACCAAAAACCACAGGATGCTATAAAGACAAATTTTAAAAGACCCGAGTAAAAGGAGAAATATACCATGTTCATGGATTGGAAGATCCAATACAAGTATTGCTAAAGGGACAATTCTCCCAAAACTGATCTATGGATTCAAACTAATCCAAATCAAATCCCAAAATATTTTTTGGTAGCAATTGACAAGCTGATGATAAAATTTATATGGAAATGCAAAGGACCTAGACCAAATAGTTCTGGAAAAGAAGAATAAAGTTAGAGGACATATACCACTTGACTCTAAGATTTATTATAAAGATAGATCAATCAAGAGTGAGCTGTTGGTGAAAGAATAGACATATAAATTAATGGAACAGAATGGAGAGTTCAGTAATATGCCCACATATCTATGGCAAATTGTTTTTCAAGAAAGGTGCAAGGTAATCCAATGGGAAAAGAATAGACTGTTAAGAAATGGTACCAGAACAACTGGATATACATATAAAATATGAGCCTGGACCATTACTTCATACCACAAACCAAAATTAATTAGAAATCAATCATACATCTAAACTTAAGAGATAAAACTCTAAAATTTCTAGGAGAAAACATAGGAATACATATTTTCGAATCTGGGGTAGGCAAGAGACACAAAAAGCATGAGCCATAAAAAAATTGATAAATTGATGTTTATTAAAATAAAAATTTGTCAGCCCTTTGACAGACACTGTCAAGAACATGAACAGGCAAGCAACAGAGAGGAGAATATGTTCACATTGCTTATATTCACATTACAATTCTTTAAAAAGATTTGAATTTGAAATTAAGAACTTTTATACTTTATTAGTAATAAGATGAATAACTCAATAAAAATGGACAGATACTTTACAAAAGAAGATATACAAATAGCTAATGAGCATATGAAAAGATGCTTAATATCTTTAGTCACCAGAAAAATGAAAAAACCACAGTGAGGACCACTACATATCCACTACAATGGCTAAAATTAAAAAGTCTGACAACATTAAATATTAAAGAAGTTGTGAGTAATTAAAATTCTCATACATTTTTGAAGGAAATGTAAAATGGTACAATAAAAGTTGGGCAAAATTTTTATATGGTCTGTAAAAGGTACAAACTACACCAATAACAGATAAAACTAATTAGCCTTGTAGTTACATATAATATCAAGTGGAAACAGGGGTCTAAAAGTAAGGAGCACACAATAACCGTTAAGATGGAGTGTTCAAAAAAGTATTTGAATTAGCAAAACGTTTTAAAGGGAAATGTGCTGTCTTTTACTTGTGTTTCAAGAAACTAAACAGTTATGTGGCTCTATACGTTATAATACAAATAACAAACTTTTAAAAGTTGTAAAAATGCTAACAGACCACGTCAATACATTACAACCACAAGACATAGATGACATTACTAAGGATGACTTTCAAAATACATCATTTTGGGTGGCAGGTTGGCTCAGTTGGTAGAGCATGATGGTGACAGCATCGGGGTCAAGGATTAGGATTCCCATACAGGCTAGCTGCCAAAAACAAACAAACCAACAAACAAAACCAAAAAAAAAAAAAAAAAAAAAAAAAAAATCATCATTTAAAGAGAGACAACTGGTTGCCATATTTAACCACAAAAGAAACTAGCCTGATAACTGTTATTTTGATTTTTAATCCCATCATCTATTGATTGATAACCCAGATCCTATGACTTTGGTTTGAAAAGATAAGTTGTTTTTGCTTTTTATCAGGAAAGATTACCACCCCTGGAAATGTTATTTAGACATAGTATTACTAAAATCTTTGGAGGATATCAAATTAACTATAGTAAAAACATTATAGAACAAAAAAAGAAATATTGAATATACTAATCAAACCCATAATATTAATATTTTAGAAGAGACTTAAAAGTATGCATAATGATACATTTATAGTCCTTGTATTTGTATATAGTTCATCTGCTGTTTAAGGCAATTTGGTCATACTAAATGTGGAACTGCTGTTTATCTTTTTTTTTTTTTCCTTTTTGTCTTTTTTCGTGACCGGCATTGGGATCGCAACCCTCGGTGTCGCACCCGCACCGCGCTCAGCCAGTGAGCGAACCTGTCTCTATATGGGATCCGAACCCTAGGCGGGAGCGCCGCCACACTCCCAAGCGCCGCACTCAACCGAGTGCGCCACCGGGCTGGCCCATATCTTTTTAAAGTAAATTTAGTTAACCAAATTTACCATTGATGTAAATATATGAGTTAGGTATGTTGAATACATTTAATAACCTAAAAATTAAACAAAGTACAAATGTCTGTTTCTCTCCATACACAAAAATCCCTTGTTCATCGAAAGACATATAATCAACCACAAACACATAGAGCTATCCAATACATATAGCTCAAGGTTAAACAACTAGTTCTTAACACAGAGCCTATGTAGTAGAAATTTGATAAATACTTGTTAAATGAATACTACAAGGTAAACTGTGGTGAGGGAAATGAATTATTAATTTCTGGGTGTACAAGCCACAACATGATTTATAAATGTGTATTTTCTAATGGCAATACAGAAGCATGATGTACAGCAAAGGAAAACCAAGCTAGATTGTTCTTTCTTTCTTTTTTTTTTTTTTAAGTACAATTAGACTAGCTTGTATTCAACAAATTATAAGTTAATTGAAATTGAAAATTCAGGGACAGTAGTTTTCCTTGGGAAGAACAAATGTAAGATTTCAAATACTAAATGTAGCACTTGGTGGACTAAATTAGAATATACATTTACCACTTCATTCGAAAAGCCAGTCACCATGACCATGCTAAAATATACATCACAATGAAAAAGTGAAGTGGCTATATATTTTCATACAGTTCTAAATTTGTTTCTTATTTTAGAAATCAGGAACAACAATAGATTATGATATATTTAAAGGTGGGGATTTTTTTTTCTTATGTAATGACATCTAGAGCAATAGTCTATTAGTGACTAACTCAACCATGAGGGGGACTTTGAAAAGAAAATATGTTGCAAATATGTACAAACATATTGTACAGAAAACTTACACAGCTTTTAGAGATACAGTTTTGCATCTCAAGGAGTATAAAATCTCACAGGGAGAAGAAATACAATATTTCTGTACTTTGTGCAATTAAAAAACATATGATCTTGAAAAATGCTGTGTACTAATTAAAATTTAAGAGACTAAATAAAGTTCTTATTTTTCTTGATATTTAGTCCACCCAGAAAGCTTGTTTACCACATCAAGAGTGTGTTTATCAGCTTATCAGTAACGCTGAACTTTGCCTCCTTTGGAGCTGATGAGTTTTCCTGAATGGGATGTGCGAGACAATCATAATTCAACAGCTTTAAGTATGGTGACTATTTCATTTTTAGGAGCTTATTTAGGTCAATGGAAAACTTGCAGTTGTGTCATTTGATATGGCTCCAGAATTACTCAACAATTACCAAAGTTGTTGAAAGTAAAATTTCCAATATTCTTGTGTTTTCTGGCCACTTCTCTTCAGCCTTGTTGAAATGCATTTCTTTTTATCCTGGTTATTATCTACAGATGTCATCAACAAGTAGCTTTTATGAAGTTGTATATTCAGAAAAATAAATATTTTATTACATCAGAAGAACTTAAGTGAAATATTGTCAGGTGAAGAGGAAACTCAGGAGGCCCATTCCATTGTCAATACCTAGTCTTGTCCTTCTCTCACAATATCTACCACCCACTTTTCCTCCTCCCCCATTCTAGGTTCTTGTTAACTATTCTATTTTTCTGAATTATTTAACTAGGTTTCTGTGGCAGAGGCTTGTTAGTACCTATATGATAACAATTTTCCAGTTCTTTCTTAATGACAGAACCCCAAACTTATTTGGAGTGGCAATGTACCCAGCCAGAAAAATCATTTCCTAGCCTCTCCTGTAGCTAGGCATATCCATGTGATGAAGCCCTGGCCAATGAACTGAACTTCAGTGAATTCCAATGAAGATGGAAGCAAAAGGATTAGAGGAGACTTCCTGAAAGGCTTCTTAAAATTTGCCGGGAAGTGAGCCCATTTTGCCCTCCTCCAGGTAATGGTCAGTGTTCTGATAGCCATCTAGGAAGCCAGCACCAGTGTGGGGAAAGACAATTGTAGACACCAGATGCATTAGTTTATTTCTGTTGCTTATAACAAAATATCTGGAACTGAGTGATTTATAAAGAAAATGAAATTCATTGCTTACAGTTTCAGAGGCTGGGAAGTCCAAAATCCAGGGAACACATCTGGTGAGGGTCTTCTTTGGTGTTGGCTTTACAGCAATGCCAGGGTCTCTCATGGCAGAAAATGGTGGAGCAGAGAGAGAGACTCACATGCTCTCCTTTTAAAGCCCTCAGAACCATGCCCCTGACCACCATTATTAATCCATTCACTACGGCATGGTCCTACAATCTAATCACCTCTTCAGGGCCTTACCTTTCAATTACCGTAATAGGATTTCCCACACTCGACAGTTACAGTGGGAATTAAGTAAGCTTCTAATATACGAACTTTGGGGGACACAAGTCAATCAATCCACAGCACCAGATGATCATGAATCCATCATACTAGCCTAACTGCTGACTTCTGACTTCTTTTACTTGAAAGAAAAGTAAACTACAGAGTTTTGACTACTGTTCGGAGTTTTTTTGTTTTGTTTTGTTTTTTGTTTTTTTTCCTCCATGGCACACAGTTATAGTTTTAGTGGCAAATAGATTGCAGGCTCAAACAGGGTCACCAAAGACAGTTTAATGAAGGGACTGTTTACAAGGGTGTGGGCATGGTTAAGGCAAATTGACAAGAGATGGTAAAGCATCCCACTCTGACTACAGCAAGAAAACCTAATTGTCCTTAGGCCTAAAGAGACACGGGAGAGAGCAGTTATTGGACCCCAGGTTGCTGCTAGGAGCTCCCAATGGGAGCTAGGGCTTCAAGAAGACACTCCCCTCAGGGAGGGACTCAGGATAACAATCACTCTGGCCTATTCCCCACCAGCTCTCCTTTCTTCTGCTGTGTCTCCTATCGGCCAAATTCAATCATAAGTTAGAGGGTAAAGAAAGTCTGCTTAAATAGTCCATAAAAGTCATCCTCCAGGGTCACAAAGCAGAGACAATGAACCTGGAGAGTCAAATGGAAAACGTCCAGCACAATTGCTTAATTACCTCCCTACTCTCAACCCCCCACCCCCAAATTCACCCCACATTCCACCATTATCTTCCTTAAGTAAAGACCAATATTATTATTTCCATCCATTACTCAAAATTCTTCAGTGTATCCCAGTTGTCAACAAATCAAGGCCATACTCCTCAACTGGCCATACAAGACCATCATCAGCTTGCTCCAGTTGGCTTTTCCAAACTTATTTCTCTGCAATTCCCTATATGTATCATATGTTGCAACCAAACTACAAGAATTACTGTTCCAAACATAGTTCACATTTTCCCACTTCCTTTGCCTCTGCTCTTCCTAGCTTAAAGGGCAATGTGCTTCTTTCTTTCTCACCTATGAAAACCTCACCCATATTTTAAGGCATAGTTCAAAAGCCATGTACTCTATGAAACTTTTTGTGACACCCTGAGGCAGATGGATCTCCTCTCCTTTTTCTGAATGTTAGCATTTTGCTTCTACCCATTAAATGAATGGCCACCCAACAATTCCCTCCTCCACTCCCCATAGCATGCTCCTTTTTGGTAAATGGCCACTTCATCCTGCCATTTACCAAGCCACAACTTTGGGGTAATCCTTTTTTTCCTCCCACTTCCTATATGCAATCCCCCAGCAAATCCAAGTGCCTGAATCTTCAACATATATCCAGAATTCAACCCTGTCACTACTTATCCTGGTCTAGCCACCGTCCAGTTCTTGCTGTTTTATTGTGGTGGTCTCCTTTTCATCACCCCTTATCTACAAGTACTGCCACTCTCTTATCAAAGTAACAGCAAGAGTCATCCTTTTAGATTCTAAGTGAGAGCATGTCACTGCTCTGTTCCGTATCCTCCATTGGCTTCTCACCTCATACAGAGTAAAACTCAGAGTCCTTCCAATACCCTACTAAGCCCTACATAATACGATCCTCCCCCAAGTCCACTACCTCTCGTACTTCATAATTCCTGTCTTACGTCCTCCATTCCAGTGATGTTTGTCCCAATGCTGTTGTCAGAACCATCAAGCTCACGTCATTCTGATGTTCTTTGTACTTGCTCTGACTTACGAAGTCCTCCCCCTGCTCTCCACATAGCCTAGTCTCTGAATTCTTGATTTCTGTTCAACTACCACCTCTTTAGTGAAGCCATCCCTGATTACTTTACATAAAATAGAAACCCTCTCCCCTCATCTCCAACATCCCCTATTCTCTTTTCCCTACTTTATTTTTTCCATAGCACATATGAACATCCCCCTTATTTTGTATGTGCTTGTTAATTTTTCTATTGTCTTTCTCCCCTCACTATAATGTAAGCTCCATAACGACAAGAGCTTTATTCACTGCCCTGTGATTAATACCTGGGCACATAGTAGCCACAGAATACATGAAATAAATAATCACATAAGTTTTTATTCTTTTGTAAAATTGTGTAATTCCCATCACTTTTAATAGAAATATAATGTGAGCTACATATGTAATTAAAAATTTTCTAATTGCTACATTTTTGAAAAGTAAAAAGGAACATGGAAAATTAATTTTAATATATTTGTTTTAACCCAATATATCCAAATCATTATCATTCCAACATGTAATCAATAAAAAAATTATTAATGATATTTTTTACATTCTTTTTTCATACTAGGTCTTCAAAATTTGGGGCACATTTTACACATATAGCACATCTCAATTTGGATCAATCACATTGCAAGTGCTTAATAGCCACATGGAGCAAGTGGCTAATGTAATGGACAATGCACAGGAAAAATACAATGATGAAAAATTTTGCAAGGGAGGAAAGAAAAATGCTTAACACTCCAGCAAGCTCTGGGCTATGCGGCAATTCAAGGAGTGAAGAGTTTCAAATTGAAAAAAACCATAAGGAAATTGGAAACTGGGAGGAATGGCCAGGATCACTTCAGGCAAGCAGGTAGAGAGATTGCTTTGTAAAACATCTGGAGTTATAAGAGGATGTGTTTACAAGGAGATGGAAGTTCCAGGGCAGAAGGGGAAGGGTGGTTGGCAAAGACAAGAATGGGGGAATGAATTCAGGAGGAAGGAGTGCGGCAGGGAGTCCTGCCTTCCAGGTAGTAGCGGGAGGACACAGAGGAGAGCTGTGGTCTGAGGCTCCACATGGAACCCTGGTGAAGCATTCTTTTTCAGTGTTCAGCATTCTGTTTCTGGTTTTCTTAGTTCTGGTATCAGTAGAAGCTGATCAATGGTATATCTGTGACCCAGTGAGCAATCACGGGCCTTTGTTCAAATTTTCAAGTTAATTTGTGATCTCCATAAAACAGAATCACAGTTTGAGAGGAGGGTTGCATTAGAACTACAATTCGAGGGGAGATAGCAGACTTGTCAAATTTGTCTGTAATATTAAACTTTTAATATTTTATAGAAGACTTCTTTACTCATAATTTATCCAAGAAGAGTCATCATCTATGGCAGAGGAGATGCAGGGTAGTTATCTCAGGAATTTTTTCAGAAGTCTTGTCAAAAAAAATGTTGGCATAAAGAAATAACCAAATCTGAATTTGAGGAGAAAAGGAATTTTGTTACTTCCTCTCCTATTTGCTGTGCTACCTATGGCTTTTCTAGAGATGGTATGGTGGGAGAGAAAAGAAACAGAAGGCAGAAACACTATTGTTTAGCTTATATTGTTTTGGGCATTTGGTCAATTAAAAAGCTAATACTTTCTCTTGTTGGATGGTTTTTGTGGGCTCTTAAAAGACACTCTTTGGAGTCATCTCACCTTCCTAGGAAGTCTTCTTGGGAGGGTCCCTTTCAAGACAGCCCATGTAGTCCACACTTGGCCTGTGTGATATATGCATATGTCCCTTCCCTACCAAATTGTCACATCATAGCCCTGTCTTTTTTCCTCAGATACCACAGGTCCCTTCATCCAGCCTCCTCTTTAGACATTTGTTGGAACTGAGTAAGGTGTCAGTCCCTGTGGTCTTTAGCTATAGGTAAGGCGGAAGAACCCTGTCCTGTCCACAAGCAGAGGAGAGGAGAAATATCATAGCACTCTAACAACTGTGGAAATAAATGAAGACCATCCAAATGAGAACTGAGGCTATTTACTCAGAGCTTTGCTACAGCAGAGGAGTCAGCCACCATCACCTGCATTTGGCAGAGACTCAAAGGCAGGCAGGGGAGTGGGGAAGCCTTCAGGTGTGCTCTGATTGGAGATTGTTGGCATGAGCAAGCTATAGTAGGGCTAGCATGGCATGAGGAAGCTATAGGGGAGCATCTTATGTGACAGGCTTGAGGAACATATTTGGCTTTCCCTGGCTGGTCCTGAGTTGGAAGCAGGGGCAAAAATGAGACACGCTGGCAGTCATCGGTCAAGTTCTGATTTTTCTAGCTGATAGATACAGAGGTTGTGGTTTGGCTTCCCTGGCTGGTTATTGCAGAAGAGGTGGGTCAGAGTTCTTTTGCCATATATGGTCTAGCCACTGTTCATATATTTAGCCTTCATAATTGTCCCTGTGAAGAAGTCCTTCTCCATCTCCATTCATCTTCAAGCCTCCCTTCAAGGTATCTTCACGGTAGGTTAAAGATGAACCACCTGACTAATTTCTAGGTTGCCTCTTTAGAGTCACCCCTTAGTTATAAGAGAGTCTGGTATCTCATTTTATAATTTCTGGATAACAAAACATTTTGTTCACAAGTTTACAGCCTCATTCAAAACTGAGAAAGTAGCAAAAGTCCTGCTCTAACATTCTGTTACATACGGGTCAGTATAGAGGACTCATTGGAGAAGTTTGGCAGCAAAAAAGAGGAAGAGAAATTGTATAGTAGCTAGAACGAACAATTAGGTAAGCAAGAGCCCCTTTTCCCTTCTCTCCTCTCCCCTGCCTTCCCCTCCTTTTCTCTCCTCTCCTCTCTTCCTTTTTTCCTGAGGCATAAATTGTCACAGTAAAGTCCACGCTCCTCAGCATGACTACTAGATCCTTCAGCCTTCAGAACTAGGTCCAGCCCTGCCCCACTCATCTCAGTTTCTACCACTCAAACAGTCTTGTACTTCTACTACTAGTAGGTGCTGTGAAAATCAGAGTGATAAAGAGACAGGGAGAGACCATGATGTACCCAGATCGCTAGAGTGTCTGAAAAATCTAGGGGGGCTGTTAAGAATATGGGGTAGTTTTATTCACAATAGCAACAACTGCTGCAACAATGTCTATTTCTTTTGTTTCTATACAATAAAATAATAAAATTGTCAACTCCTTGCACAGCCTAACTTCTTATGAGAGTGAAGTGAGAAAAAAAGTTATTAACTTCTTCAGTAAACTGTTGTAAAAGCAGGATGTAAACAGAGTATTTCACTTAAAATTCCAAAGAGTAATTTCAGGAATTTTCAGTCTTAGTGTTCTGGGCTCTGACTTTGAAATGAAATTAGTGAAAGTTGCTGTAAGTTGTGACTTATTCTTGACACTGTGGGACTTTACCATGAAATACAAGTATTGACATGGCTGTAACCTAAGTAGCAACTAGAGTAATATATTATAATATATCCTTGTGGGTTTTTTTTTCCTACTTTTGAACAAACACAGGCAATGTAAGTGGAATACCTGTAGATACTAGCTCAGCAAAGGTTTTTCTATTTTTTACTATTATTTAGAAAGGAAATATTCTGTTTCACTAGTTTCACTTCTGAAAGTCTACCTTAGGATGCAAATGACCTATTAATATAGTCAATCAACAAATATTTATTAAACACCAAATATGTACAGGCACCACTCTAGGCAGTGAGGAAACTGAAGTGTACAAAACAGAGTCCACATCTTCAATGAGATTTTAATCTCTCATAGGGATTTTAAAAAGTGATGAGCCAAGAGAAAGATAAAATGAGAAAATACCATTCAGAGTGAACGAGAAGGTTGCTTTAAACAAGGTAGTCAACTCTTTGCAGTTACATTTGAATTTAGACTTGAATGGTGAGTAGGAAACACACATGTGGAGATTTGGAGGGAGAACATTCTAAGCATTAGGAAAAGTAAATGCCAAAGTGAAGAGCTGATGCACATTAGAGGCAGAAAGGCCAATGTGGCTGGAGAACAGGGAACAAAGGGGAAAACAGGGGAAAGGGGAGGGAGGAAGTTGAGGACAATTAAGTGGGCAATGACCGCATCATGTGGGGCTCATGGACCATGGCAAGGACAGATTTTTTTTTTTTTTTTTTTAGTTGTAAAGGGAAGGCATTGGTTTATTTTAAACTGAGGAATAGCATGATCTGAGTCATACTTTAGGAAGTTCACTTTGGCTTCTGTGTGGACGATAGGCTATTAAGGAGGCAAGAGTTCTCAGCAGCACGTGATTTCACTATTTTAAGGCTGGTTCTGCTAGATGACCAGTTTAGAGGCTGTTGCTATTATTGGGGTAAAAATGATAGTTGAACAGTATTCATGGCAGGACTTATTTTGAAGATACAGCTTATAGGACCTACTGATGAATTGGATGAAGGTGTGTGATGAAGAGGAATCAAGATGGCTTTTAAGTTTGGAGCCTCAGCAACTGGCTGGATGGGGAGATGTCATAATCAAGACTGGGAAAACCTGAGGGGAAGCAAATTTGGAGGGCAGGCAGAGGAATCAAAAGCTCTACTTTGTCCAGTCTAACGTAAGATGATTGTTTAGACTTCAAAAGGGTATATCAAGAAGGCAATTGGGTAAATGCAGTCAGAAGTGACAGCAGAATTATTCAGCACTTTGAGTTTCAATCCTGGGTCAATTTAACAGATCTTAATTGAAGGCCTACACTTTGCCTGGTGCTGGAAATACAGCATTACAAAGGCCCTGTGAAAAAAGAGATTTGCTAGAGATTTCTAAAGAAAGAAACTTTCTCATTTTTTCCAAAAAATCTTCCCTGTCTGTCTCCCTGGACATCAACAGGAAAAACATTTAGCTTTGAGAATTTTGTCACCACCCAACACCACCAGGGGGAGCCAACAGCAGATCGAAACTGAGCTGACCCCTGGGATTGCAGAATTAAGGGAAAGAAATTTGTTGTTGGGTGGTGTTTTTTATCTGCTGGATTAAACCTGTCTTGATGTATCTTTAAATGTACCAGTTATTTGAGTCAATAAATCTTTGTAATTGTTTAAGCTAGTTTCTGTTACTTACACGTAAAGGCATCTTAAAGTGGTCCTCTTATGTAGCTGCATAAATACTGTGTACTTCCTAATATTGGGAATACCTTTTTCATGGTATTGTGATTATCACTTAACTTGTCTGTGTCCCCTTCAAATTTTAAGCAGGAATTGTACCTACCATGTATACCAATCTATACCCACCCAGTGAGATACCCAGTGGAATTTAGATACTTTATTTGCTGAACATTTAAGAAACTATGCAATCAAGGATCTTTACATTATTTGATTTCTTGACACCCATTTATTATGCACTGTTTTCTTAATCTATTTATTCTCTTTTTAATAAATAATAAAAATAAATAATAAAAAATTCAGAAAAGCCTGCAGACCTGTACATGAAACACCAACAATGAACAAATGTTTACATTGCATATCAAGTTGAAAACCTCGATCTCGACTCCCTATTTTCCTATCAAAAACCAAATATTACCATTATCTACCAGGTTGGCAGGCCGAGATTTCAAAATAGCATTGTTTTATATGATTTTCAGATGTTACAAAAGGAATTATGCTGTTCTTAATATCTGGCAACCTATTTTACTCATTCAACATATGTGTTCCTGACATTTCTCAATGTTAATAAAATGGATCTAGCTCATTCACTTAACTGCGCTATAGTATTTCATCATAGAAAGATACCATATCTTTCTTATCCAGTCACCTATTAGTGGAGATTTGTGTTGGTTCCAGATTTCACTATTACAAGCAATGCTTCAATGAACATCTTTGTCTGTGATGAGAGCCTTTATATGAAAATAGGACTAAATAAGAAATTGATGGTCATAGTATATGCATATTTTGAAATGTACTATATATTGCTAAACTCCTTTTTTCCAAAAACAGCTGCAAATTTTCCAATTTGTCTGTATTATAAAATTGCTTTCTAAAATGGTGGTACCAATTTATGCTTCCATCAACAATCTAAAAGAGTAGTCATTAGTCCACATTACTGCTTAACATTTGGTATTATTAAAATTTAACATTTAATCATTTTACATCCGATGGATGCAGAATAATTCCTCAGTATTGTTTTAGTTTTTTTTGCCCAGATTACCAGTGACATTACTATCTTTCTGAGTACTTAATCATCATTATGCTTTCTGCTTCTGTGATAAGCCTGCTCATATCCATTGCTTATTACCTTCTGGGGGTTGAGGGGATTTTAAAATCTTTTTTCTAGGGGCCGGCCCGGTGGCGCACTCGGTAGAGTGCGGCACTTGGGAGCTCGGTGGCACTCCCGCTGAGGGTTCGGATCCCATATAGAGACCAGTCTGCTCACTGGTTGAGCGCAGTGCGGGCGCAACACTGAGGGTTGCGATCCCGTTATTGGTCACGAAAAAAGACAAAAAAAGAAAAAATAATAATAATAAAATCTTTTTTCTAATTTATATGTTTTTGATAGAAATACTTTGTTTTTTATGTTGTGAATAATTTTTCTCTGTCTAACCATTATCTTTCAGTCATTTTTATGGTGACTTTTACTATTTAGAAGTTTTCATTTTAAAGCAGTCTTTTTTTTTTTTTTTTTGGCTTAGTTAAAAAATCCTTCCCTACCCCAATGTAATAAATGTATTCTCCTTTTTTAAAACCTAATAATTTTAAAGTTTTGTTTTTCACATTTAAATCTTTAATCCATATGAATTTTCTTTTATTGAAACATAATTGATTGTACATATCTGTGGGTGAAATTTATTCTTACATAAGGTGTAAATTAACTAAATTTTGTTTTTGGTATAATAAACCAATCACATCAACATTTTTCTCTATTAATTTGTAGTGCTTTCTCTGTGATACACCAAATTCCTTATACAATTTCATCTCTTTCTGGACTTCCTATTCTATTCCTCTTATCTATTTGTCTGTCTTTGACCCAGTATCACATTGTCTTGCAAATATTATGGTATCCTTTTGATATCTGGTAAGACAAGTCCTTAAAATTGTGTTAGTTATTCTTGATGATTTACTTTCCCATATAAATTTGAAAATCAATAAATTTCCACAAAGATATCCTGCTGCGATTTTAATGAAATTTCATTAAATTAAATTAATTACAGATTAACTCAGAGAATAGGCACCTTTCTGATATTGAGTATTTCTATTTATGGGCATAATAAGTATTGTAATTTAGTTAGGTATTCCATCTTATCTTTCAATAATATTTTGTAATTTACTCCAAAAAGATCTTGCATACCTTGTATTATGTTTATCCCTTGGTACATTTTTGGTTGTTATGGCTTTTGTAGATTTTGTCTTTTCAAGTGATTTTTTATAACCATTATTGCTAAGTGTATAGGAAAACTGTTCATTTTTCTATGTTGGTCTTGTATTCAGCTAGTTAGCTAAATTTTCTTATTTGTTTTAATAGTTGTCTTTTAAATTTTTTTTAGATTTTCTGTGGAGACAATCATATCACCTGAAAATCACAACATTTTTTTTTTCTTCTCCATTCTAATCCTTAGACATGTTATTTATTTTTACTTATTTTACTTTATTTAGGTCTTCCGGGATATGATGAATAGAAGCAATGGTAGCAGGCACCCTTAACTTGTTCCTATAAAAATGAACTTATCAAAAGGGTAAAATTGTGACTCCCATGGAAATATAAAATGGGTATGTATCAAGGATTTTATTCAGCTCATTAATTAATGAGAGAACCAGGAAGATGTTAAAACTGGTTAAAAGAATACTTCAGCACTAAAGTATTTATAAGCAATTTAATAAAGGAAAATTAGGATCAGATTGCTGGGTTAGATACAAAGCTGGTTAACATCCTACAGAGCGATAAACCTTACTTTGGGGTTATATTTTTCACTGGACAGAAATTATTTTCATCTGTACCAGACCAATATCTGCAAGTTAATCTCTGCATCCACAGAGCTGTAAAACAGCACAGTTGATAGAAAAATGAACCAAAGGTGCAAACCCATCACTGAAGGAGCACCTAGTATTCTTTCTTGCCTGTTTCCAAGTTTTAAATAATTTTTCTGGCATTCCTGGTTTTAAAAGAAATGCTTATAAAGTTTTACCAGTAATTAACATGTTTGTGGGGTTTTTTGGCAAATACCTTTTTAGCAAGTTAAAAAAGTTCTCTTCTAGTCCAGTTTTCTAAAAACAATTTGGTATAAATGAGTATCCAATTTAATCTAATAAATACGTTTTCTTCATCTATCTAAATGATCGATTTGGTTTTTTCCTTTTCACATGTTAATGAAGTGCAAATAAATTAGTAAACTCTGATGTTTAAACATCATTTTAATCTTTAGAAATCACACTTTGGTCATGATGCATGATTTGTTATATACTACTGACTTTTATTTCCTCATATTTTATTTGGTAATTTTGCATTTATATTCTTAAATACAAATGCTCTCTACTTTTCTCTTTTGGTACTGACCTATTCAAAGTGACCCAGAGAGAGAATTGCTAAAGTGATGTCTTCAAGTAATTAAATGGCAATGGTGCCCAGTGCACAATTTGAAGGGTTAGTTTAGGTCAAATCACACAACTGTCATCTACATTTAGAGAAAGAAGGCTGGTAATCTGAATAGTGTGAGTAGATATGGTCATCATCTGAGAGGATGAAAGGCAAGGGTGTGAGGAGAGAGAAGGTACCTAACATTAGTGCAAGAGAACTAGAATGTGAAATGAACTAGAGATGTGTACTGTGCTTCCTTGGCAACACTAAGGGGTCATTTGAGGTTCAGTCATAAATTTAAAGTGGGACCAGTTAGTGTTTCAGTATTTTTCTCAGCCATGTTCAGTTGCAGCATGCAAGTGCAAAGAAAACAGCTGGATTTAACCAGGGTTGCAGTTCTGCTAAGTGAATACCTAAAAGGCAGAGAGAGGCTGGAGTGGACAGTATATGCTTAATTGTGATGCCTGACCATGGGAGTTAAGCTGGGCAAAAAGAGAAGTGAGGATATCTAGGGGTGCAGGATTGTGAAGAGGTGATAGGATCAATGAATTAGAGATGCTGGTGGGGTGGAAAAATTGGTGGGTTCTGGATACAAGAGACAGATGAACTGGAAAAAATAGTGAAAAGGCTGAGTGTATTTTAAGTAGGGCATTCTCTATGGCAGTCCTGTGTGGAGAGTACTGGAAAACTCCAGAGAGGTCTTATAGTTGTTCCTGTTCGGTGCTTCAAGGATTTTGCCACCTGGATCTACTCTTTATGTTAATTTATCAGTTTGAGTGTAAATTTTAATCCCAAATCTGCCTGGGACCAAATGAGACTTCAATTTCTCAAAGAAGACTTTGAAAAGTCCAATTCAAAGAACCAACATCATATATTTTATCCATAAATATGTAAGTATGTATCTCTAAAAGTTAAGGACTATTTTTTAAAAGGAATTTATTTATTTTTTAATTGAAATGTATGATTGTACATATTTATGTAGTACAGAGTTATATTTCAATACATGTATACAATGTGTGATGGTTAAATCAGGATAGTTAGCATATTCATCATCACAAAAATTTATTATTTCTTTGTGATGAGAACATTTAAGCTCCTCTCTTCTAGCTATTTGAGAATATGCAATAAATTATTGTTAATTATAGATGCCTCGCACTACTGTACACCACTAGAACTTATTTTTCTTATCTAGCTGAAATTTTGGGAAGGACTATTTTTTTAAGCACAACCATAATAAAATCACAGCAGAACAGAAACAAAACTACAATAATTTCTTAAGATCATCAGATATCTAGTCAGTGTTCAAGTTTTCAATGATCTCATATATATCATCATTTTAATAGTTCTTTTGAATCAGGATGTAAATTCAGGAAAATTGAAAAAAATCTCTCTCTATGAAAAAAAAGGTCTAAATTAAAGTGTGATTTTTTTTTTTTTAAGTAGATATGTATTTCCTACACTGAAATAGAAGAAACCAAGGCAGGATACTGGCTCCTTCATGTTATATATTTATTAGGTCAAAGACTGACATTTTAGTTAGAAAGAAGAACAACACCCAGAGTATGAAGAACAAAAGAAAGGCTGAAAGTAGAAAGATTTTGAGTAAAAAAAAGAGATGAAGTAAGTAATAAGCCTGAAGTAAGGAAGAAAATAAAGTGGGAAGTGGTCCATTCTTACTGGGAAGTAGCTTTGCAATATTCAATGAGTAACTAAAATATTAATAACCCTTGACCTAATTATTTTACTTCTAAAAAGCTATCTTAAGGAAAAAGTCTGAAATTTGAAAAAGTTTCCATACTTGAGCTGTCCAACATGTGATTTATAAGTACAAGAATTAGAAACAACTACCCAAATGTATAAATCTTGGAAATGATTAGATAAATAACCACATAAAGTATAAAAGCAGTCATTCAAAAGGTTTTTTGGAAAATATTTGATGACATGGGAAACTGATTATACTATAGCATTAACTATTTTACATATATGTATACAGAAAATATGTATATGATATAGTATCAATGAATATATACAATGATAGAAATACAGTGATGCTAAAATTAAGAAATAGCTTCTGGGCAAACATCAAATCAGTAAAACATATTCAAAAGATAAAGTGGAGGATGTGACTGGAAAGTCCTCAGAAAACTCTAAGGGGATACAGGCTATTGGGAAAATAGAATAATTTAAACCTTAGGTCAGGTTGGGGGTGTTGCGGCACATTCTTTGTAAGCAAATTGTGTGTATGTGTGAGTGGAGTTAGTACACATGTGTGGCACTGTGACTTTGGTGGGCATCTGCCTCAGGGGACCACCATGCATGCAGTCATGCTCTCAAACCTATGGCTTCCAAGGACCTGTTTGCCGGTTACCTAGCTCATAGACTTGTGTGTGACGGGGCTGCTGACCCAGCCTGGCATGTGAGGAGTCTGGGGACCCAGCCTGGCATGTAAAGGGTTTGTGATCCAGTCTGGACAATGGGCTTGAGGGGTCTATGAGCTCCAGACCCAGTCCTAGCTCAACAATTGGCCCAGTCAGCAGTATTATGGGCAGGTAAAATAGCACAACAATTGATGTAGTCTTCAACAAGATTCTGAGCAGGTACAGGAGCCAAAAATCCTTGGAAAAAGGAGGAAATGTGGCTACTCATGAATATGCTGTGCCCTATGGCCACCTTCCTGTTGACCGGGATCTGGTTGCTGCACACTGTACTGCAAGGAAGCATAGACCAGGTACTACAATGCAAAACCCCTTGGGGGAGGGTGGGAAATGTGGCTACTTTTAAACATGTGGTGCCCGGTGGCTACTTTTCTGTTGAACAGAGCCTGGCTATTGCTCACTATGCTGCAAACTGATTGAGATTTGTGGCAGAAAGCAGAGTTGTTGGAAGCACGGGTAAATGTCCTGGAGGATAACGTGCAGTAACTGGCCACTCCTGCCTCTCACACCAGGGAAGAGGACAAACCCAGTGGTGAGTTGAGGGAGACCTTGCTTCTCCAGGCATGATCTATTGTGCATGAGAAATTGAGGCACGAACAGCCTATGGGACTGGATTGACAACTGGTAGGTGATCCCCAGGTGACCCAGTTCACTGCCTATGTCCCGTATATGCAGGTTGAACTTGTTGACTTGGGGAGACAGTAAAGCAGCAGAAACAGGGAGAGCCCCTGGCTGCTGCAGCTATGGGACCTAGGGGTGGATGTGGTAGCACGCTTTGGAGACGATATAGTAAATGCATGTCACATTTGTCTGAAGGCAGAAGGCTCAGAGGGTGCCACTTAATCCCAATTGCTGGCTGGGTGCCATATAAACCCAAGAAAAGAGTGGCTGAATGAATGCGGTTGTTTGAACTGTGTGGGTAAACACTGCTGAACTGCCTGAGACTGAGTGAATAGCTCAACAATTGGCCCAGTCAGCAGGATTACAGGCAGGTAAAATAGCACAGCACAGGCTTTTAAGAAGCTGTCCAGCTAGGGCTGGGTCTGGTGCTCACAGACCCTCTTAAGCCCATTGTCCAGACTGGGTCACAAACCCTTCACATGCTAGGCTGGGTCCCCAGACCCCTCACACACAAGGATGGGTCAGCAGCCCCCTCACAGGCAGGTCCATGAGCTAGGTAACTGGCAAACAGGTCCTTGGAAGCCATAGGTTGGAGAGCATGGCCATGTGCCCAGATGCCCAAGGCACTAAATGCCAGTCAAGCCATGGTGCTCTGCATGCACACTAACTCCACCCACACATGCACACAATTTGCTTACAAAGAATGCACTGCACCACCCCCAACCAGATCAAAGGTGAGGGGTCCTGATTAAATTATTCTATTTTCCCATCAATCCACCCCTTCAGGGTCCCTCGCCATACAATCTACATGTTCAGAGTCTTCCACAATGTTCCCCTAGCAAGGATAAATGACCCTTACATTTATATAACCTATTGTCCGTTCAATGTGCCTTAAGGCTTGTAGTTCTGTCTTTTTGACTATTAGCAGCATATATCCCATTAGTAGTCATCATTGTTGTGATTTTCCATGGGAATCCTGCAGTCATACTGATGGGCAGTTCAATGCATATTCAGTAGATGATCACGCCAACATATGCATGTACCCAGTCGACTCTGGTGCAGCGCCTGCAGCCAGAACACTATGGGCAGAAAGACAGAAGGGTTACTGGTATCAATAGGGGAAGTTCTCACCCCTCTGGTAAGGTACATGCCAGTTTGCCATCCTGAGAAAGGATGGTTGCAGGAATAGGTACCTTACCTGGCTTATGATACCATACTTTATCTGCTAACACTGTTGGATCTGTAGGTTCTATATGTAATAGTATAGGGGAACTCATAATTGGCCATAATGATAATATAAATGTACCCTTTGGAATAGAGTGCTAATCTGTTCCAGGCCATGCTATCTTTACTCCAGGAGGCCAGATACTTGTCACCCAAGGTGAAACTTGCAAGCCTTCCTCTAATCCTTTTCTCCAAGGCCCTATTAAAACTACCCAGAGTATATGGGGGGCTTTTATTCTCCAAGGCCATTCCCATTGTACTGTCTGTCCCTGTTGTAAACAGGTTGGGGCTGGCAAGAGAATATTTCCATTCTTGCCATACCCTGGCTTCAAAAGCTTATCTTTACTAGTAATTTGCAGTTGTATAGGTGCTGCAGCCCTATGCAACAAAGCTTCCACTGGAGAGGGTCTGCCCTTGCGGGATCTCTCATTTAGAATTCTGACTGTTGGCCATAATTGCTATGTCCAGCCTTCAGGGATGGGGGTTGGGCAGATACCCTTAGTCCCTTTTTAAAAAGGCCATTGTACCATTCAATCATTCCTGCTGCCTGGGGATGATATGGCACATGTAACTTCCACTGAATGGACAACTGGGAGGCTCACCTCTGAACCCCACCCCCCCTAAAGTGGGTTCCATTATCACTCTCTATAACTACAGGCCAACCATACATAGCTGTAAAGCTATTCAATGCCTTCACAGTGTTTACCTGGTCTGGGGCCTTGCAAGGCCATACAAACAGAAGACCAGTAGCCGTACTGACAGCTGTGAAGATGTACCTGAAATTCTCTGACCTTGGCAGTGGTCTGACAAAGTCCACTTGTCACTGAGTCAGCAGCACCCTTTTTCAAGTTATTTGCCCATCTGTATGGGACACCTGCCGGGGGTGTGGATGTGGAGTATACTATAAAGCAAATATATTTTGCAGGTCCTAGTTTCTTGTGGTTTCAGGTTTGGCCTGATTTCTTGGGAGTACATGTAGAGATGTTGACCTTGCAAAAGACAGGAAACTTTCCCCAGGCTAGTCTCTGTTGTAAGATAGAGAATTGTAACACAGCAAGGTTGCTCATTCAAGGACAGACAAGTTACTTTATTGATATGTAAAGATACTGGGAAATTGCTGTAGGGAAAAACAGTGTTTGCTAAGATCAAGCCTTTGTTGGTGGATCGACTTAACTTCTTGCAAATTGCATTGTGGAATGTCACCTTGTTTGTTTTACTGAATGTTACCAGCTTCTATTGTTAAACTTGTTAAACTATACTTAGCAAAAACCCCACCTATGTTCTCTTCCTGTAACTTCCTGGTCTGAAGAATAAATGCGAGAAGAGAACCCCAATTTGGGGTTAATTTCCCAAATGGAAGGAATGCCTCTCTCTTGAGGGTTCCGGGAGATTAAGCCCTGTGGGGCTTCTCACTGCTCAGAAGAGATGGGCTTTGAGTAATCCTTTGTGGCTCCGCCACCCAGGGGAAATGGGGTGACAAATCTGTGGGAGGCAAAGCAACATGTGGACTCTCTTGAGCACACACTGGACAAGCATGACAGGCATTCACTACATCTTCCCGTTTTATAGGCAGGGCCCATCTTTGAGCTGCCATCCATATGGTTTTGCTGCCAGCATGCTGCATTCATTGATGTAACCACTGGGCTACATCAGTAGCTGGGGCTCTCTCCACCCATCTTACCTTAGCCAAGGCATTGGCTTCATCCTTTCCTGGACTGGCTAAGGGGAAGTGTCCTGTGACATGGAAAAAAGTTACTTCTTTCTCATGCCCCAGTTCCCATAACTCTTGCCACATGGCTTGTCCCCACAGGGGTTGGTGGCCTACCATCAACCATTGATACTTCCAAGTAGAAATCAAAAGGGTTAAACCTTGAACACAGCCCAGCTGTCAGTATAGTTAGTTAATGGCGCAGGCTCATGTTTTATCACCATCCATACTGCTCTGAATTCAGCCCATTGACTGCTTTGCCCTGTACCATTTTCATACCACATGGTATGTGTTAAGGGCTGGATAGCAATAGCTGTCCACGATGCTGAAGTTCCCATACTAGAGCCATCTGTATACCAAGATTGCTCTGTGATAGGTCCCTGTCCCTCATGGAAAGGTGTAGCCTTCACCTCCATGGGTAACGGGTGTGTCAAAGTTTCCTCCACAACCTCTACTGGGCCTAGCACAGTTTGCAACTCTTTGGACAAAGGACTCATTGACACAGTGCTCCATTGTTCTATATATGCCCCCCATTAGACAAAGTGGGAATCTGAGCTACCCCATTTTAGGGTTGGTTGCCCACGTGTAGAGCCAACCTATTATAGGGTATGTCGTCCTTATTAGGACTTCGGCAGTTCCTGTGATAGCTTCAGTGGCTATCAAGGCAGAATACACAGCTGCTAAACTGCTTTTCTATCAGGGTATAATGCACTTCAGCACCCTTCCAGAGCTGAGACCAGAATCCTACAGGTGTGCAGAATCGGTCTTGTCTCTGCTCCACACCCAATCCTAACTCCTCCTGGGTTATATGTACATCTAATTCAAAAGACTTAGTGGAATTGGTCACTTGTAAAGCTTGTACTTGCTGTACTGCCCTTTTTGTAGCCTGATAAGCTTGTTCTACTTCCTCAGTCCAATCCCAGAGGGCTCCTTTCTTTGTCAATGCATATAGTGGGCATGCCATTTGGGCCATATGGGGTACAAAAGCTCTCCAATACCCCAAAAGTCCCAAATATATCTGTAGCCGAGCTACAGTTGTGGGTCGAGGATATGCCTGTATCTTATCTGTAATAGCTTCTGGGATGACTCTTGTCTTACCTGACCAGATCACTCCTAGAAATTTGACTGACAGCCCAGGTCCTTGCACTTTGGCTATGTCCACGGCCCACCCACATCATTCCAAATGACTTAACAGCATTGGAGCTGCCTGGGTTAAATCTGCAAGAGAATCAGAGGTTAGTAACACATCATCAATGTAGTGAAACATTGTAACTGTGCTGGGCCTAGTCCACTTGGCTAGGTCCCCAGCCACCAAACCATGATAGATGGTTGGGCTATGCAGATAAATTTGGAGCCATACTTGAAAGGTCCACTGTCTTCCTTCCCAGCTGAAGGCAAACTGATCTTGGCTATCGGCCAAGATTGTAATCGAGAAAAAAGTATTTGCAAGGTCCAATACATAATGATAAGTCCCTAGCTGAGTCATCAGCTGATCCATCAAGTCGTGAACTGACGGCCCAGCTGCATGCAAAGGAGGCACTACTTTGTTCAGTTCTTGATAATCTATAGTCACTCTCCAGGTACCATCATGCTTTTTCACTGGCCATACCAGAGCATTAAAGGGCTATGAGCCAGACAAATAATGCCAACTTTCTCTAATTCCAATATAGTGGCACTTATTTCTGCATGTCCTCCTGGTAGGCAATACTGCTTTACATTAACTACACGTCTTGGCTTGGGTAACACCTGTGGGTCACGTTTAGCATATCCTTGTAACACAGGCTTTACTGTCCATATTCGCAGCTGAAACTCTCCAACTGTTGTTTGCAGGTGCAAACCGTAAAGTACATCCATACCCAAGATGTATTCAGCTACAGCTGTATATATATACTGTATATACTGTATACTTATATGTGAGGAGGTAATCTTTCTATGTCCAACGGCAATGACACAGCTTTGACCTCCATAGTACGTCCTCCATAGCCATCTACACGAACTGTGGCCCCTGGAAACTTATCTGGATTGCCATATATCAGACTACATTCTGCACCTGTATCCACCAATGCCAAAACATGCTGCAGATTTGTCTTCGACCAATGTATTGCCAATTCAACATGAGGACTCCGGTCCCACCGGCCCCCAAAAGATGAGCACCTTGGCCTGCTCCCTAATTAAAATGGAACAGTTCATCCGCCTCCTCGAGAGCAACCAAAAAAATCTTTTAAATCCACTGAGCATACCTTGCTACCTGTTTCTGGATGTTTGGTAAAACGCTGTTCAGGGCGCAATTGTTGCCACAAAGCAAACAGGACTGCATTTGGCTGCCAGTCAATTTTCTTTTTATCAACCCCTGCTGCAAGCAAGTCAAGTCACATCTGCTTACGGCTAGTTTTGCTTGGTCCCTTTGGGATAAAATCCTGAGCATTTCTTGGGGGTTTGGTCTCAGCCACCTTTCGGACCCCCTTTGCTTGTCTGCTATCCTCTACCTCACCCAAGCTGGCTATCATGGTCATTACCTCATGTATAGGATGAGCAATGTATGGGGCCAGTATGGCCATCAGTGACCCAAAGGACGTTGATGGGGCATTCTGCAGCACTATGTCTCTCATACTGCCTGTAAAATTTTCATTGTCTAGGCCACAAGTGTTCACATTAAACATGGACTGCCACATTCCCAGCTCCTGAATGATTTTGACAAGCTCATCATATGTTTGCCATTTACTAACAATCTTGGGCAGTTCTCCAGCATTTGTCCACATCGGACAGCTACATTCACCCATTCCATCAAGGAGTGATTACCTCGCCCCTGTGCACATCTGCAGCTATTCTGCAGCTGCTGCCTCAGGAATGGGTGCATGGTGATGGAGGCCAACTTCTCCATCTCCTCACCAGAGCACATCACACTATCCACCTCTACATCCCATAACCACAACAGCCAAGCAGTCAGGGCCTCCCCACGTTTCTGCCTGAACTTTCTCCCCAAGTCAACCAGTTCAACCTGGGTAAACGGGACATATGTGGTGAACTGGGTCACCTGGGGATCACCCACCAGTTATCTGTCTGGCCCCATAGGCTGCTCGTGTCTCAATTTCTCACGCACAACAGGTCATGCCTGGAGACGTAAGGTTTCCCCCAACTCACCACTGGGTTGGTTGTTTTCCCTGGTGTGAGAGGCAGTAGTAGCCAGTCACTGCACATTATCCTCCAGGATAATCATCCTTCTTCCAACAACTCTGCTTTCTGCTGCAAATCTCGATCAGTTTTCAGCAGAGTGAGAAGTAGCCAGGCTCCAGTCAGCAGAAAAGTGGCCACCGCGCGCCACATGCTCAAGGACAGCCACATTTCCTCCCCTTCCCAAGGGGTTTTGTGTTGTAGTACCTGGTCTATACTGCCATGCAGTAGAGTGAGCAGCAACCAGATCAGTCAACAGGAAGGTGGCCATAGGGCACAGCATATTCACGAGTAGCCACATTTCCTCCTTCTTCCAAGGGCTTTTGGCTCCTGTACCTGCTCAGAATCCTGTTGAAGACTACACCAATTGTCGTGCTATTTTACCTGCCCGTACTCCTGCCAACTGGGCCAATTGTCGATCTAGGACTGGGTCTGGAGCTCACAGACCCCTCAAGCCCATTGTCCAGACTGGGTCAAAAACCCTTTACATGCCAGGCTGTGTCCCCAGACCCCTCACATGCAGGTATGTGAGCTAGGTAACTGGCAAACAGGTCCTTGGAAGCTGTAGGTTGGAGAGCATGGCAGCATGGGTGGATGCCCGAGGCACTAAACACCAGCCAAGCCATGGTGCTCTGCATGTGCACTAACTGCGCCCACCCCCCACACAATTTGCTCACAAAGAATGCACCATTCCACCCCCTACCAGACCTAAGGCGAGGGGTCCTGATTAAATTATTCTATTTTTCCCAACAGAAGCGTATAGTATTTTTCCTAGGAAGTCTCAGCAGAAACCTAAGGTAGAGAGGGTTTATCTCAAAAAGATTTGTGCATGTGGCTTTTGTCTTATGAGGTATTAAGGCTTAGAAAATGATACCCCAAAGTATGGCTCTTTGGCATGCTGAGTTTGAACTAAAAGAGATTGGAAGGTCTCAGAAGCAGCCTCAAAATCAAAGCCTCTCTTTGACCTTCTCCTGCCCTCTGGTCTACTGGCCTTCTTTCTCCCCTGAAGGAAATCACAGAAACAAGAATTTCTCTTCCTCAAGGTGGGTCATAGAAACTGGAACCACTTTCCTCCAAAGACAGCCATAAATCTTAGACATATTCCTCTTGTTATGGAAATAACTCAGTCACTTGGAGAGATGGAGAGTCAGGAAGTTTATCACGCTAATGGGACAGGGACACTAGCAGGACCCAGGTGAACTCCCGTTTTGAGATTCTGGGACCCCAAATGCAGGGAGAGCTGGTGTTATATATATACTTTTCTTGAGAAAGCATATAAGCCTTTTATTGGCCCTGCCTGTATCCAGGCAGAGTCACCCAAGCTGGCGGCTTCATAAAACAGGTGAGGGGCTTCACCAAGCTGGGTTACAGAGACAGGAAATGTGGTTAAGGGGCTTTTTGTAAACCAAGCAGACAGCTTTTCCGAAGCAGGCAAACCACAGAGTTACAGAAGCCAAAGATGCAATTAACTGTTAACCCTTAATACAACTCTTTTGTGTCCTTTTCAAGCAAGCGCATTTTAGCTGCAAAATTAAACAAGGGGGGGGGCTTAAAAATCTACTTTTTGGGGTCCACTATACTTTAACCTCCCCTGCCTTTCTGTGTCAGAGCTGGCCATGAAGAAATTCTCTGACCTACTTTGTCTGATCGTAGGTCATAAGACCCTCATTCTAGATGGGTCCTGTCCTATACCCACAAGGAGGGAATGCCATGCAGGGAGGCCAGGAAGAATCTGGACAGGCCTTTCTGGGTTTTCTTGCCTTGGCCTATTACCATTAGGTCATACCTCTTGTCCAATCACATTTTTACATGGCTGTGCATTCTCCATTGAACCTAAGCATAAAAATGGTACTTTTCTCTGGGTCCTTGGGTCTTCATTTTTGAAGGTTACTGTGTCACATAAAACTTTGATTACATAAATTTGTTATGCTTTTCTCTTGTTAACTGGTCTTTTGTTATAGGACTGTTGGCGGTGACCCTTATGATTGGAAGGAAAGGTACTGCCCCTACAGAAGCAAACCCCCAAAAGATTCACAAAGATTTTTTTAAAAATTGTTTTTAAGAGAATTGTACTGAAGAAACATTACCGGCTTGGACTGAAAGGGTTAGAAATAGCACAAAATGAAAAGAGGCCTTTCATGATATCAAATACAGAGGGAAGAACAATATCTCACCATATAGAAACCATAAATGTATCCCATAAGAGGTGCTGGAAGAGAATTCTCTAAAGTATCAGTCTGTTTCTCGGCAGTGGGATGTCTTTTTTTCTGTGTCCTTAACACTTATCTGCACTTTTTAAATTTTCCATGAGTGTGAATTACGTTGATGATTCCCCCCACAAAGCATAAATATGGAAAGATAAGAAATCAAAACAAGATCAGTCAGTAACTTTTAGACACATGGATGGGTTAATTTGTCATGTTTTGCTTCTTTCTTCGACAAGCTTCTTGAATTCATGGCCAATTCTTTATCCTTCACTTACTTCCCACAATTGGCACTTTAAGCCCCTGAAATCTGGCTTATGTCATTCCACTCTTCTGAAAATGACACTTTTAATTGTCACCGGTCATACCCCATCCAGCATCGTTCCCCAGACTGCTTTCTAATTAACGTTTTCTCAGCATGTGATACTAACTTGCTTCTTTTTAACCTCATAGAAAATGGAGGAAAAAAATAAGTGGTTTTATCAAGGGAGTAAATATGTTTCTATTTTCAGAAAAAACAGTATAGTGGTAGCAGAATGACCATCTGAGTTTCACTTTTCTGTGAAATCTCTTTGTGACCTTTGCCCATATTTTATTATTCAGGTGTTAATGTCTTCCTTATCAATTTCTTTGAACTTTCTCCATCAAGATATTATTAAAGATATTGCTTCTTTCTCACACGTGTGATGAATTTTCTCCCAGTTTATTATTTGTCTTATGATTCTATTTTTATGTCTTTGGGTCTTTTTTTGCTTATGTTTTCATTATGAGTGTAATACATATTACTTGTAACAAAGGCAAACAATTCAGATATTCACCTAGGAGAAAACAAAGTGTAGGATAACATAGTGTAGAAACTCACTCTGTACTTAAACTACCCTCCTTTTTCACGTCTTCTCAATCTGTTTGTAGCATTGTTAAGACTGTATGAGTCTGTGTGTTTTCAGTTGAGATTCTTATCTCTCTAGGATGGTGTGGTGTTTTGGATTTAAAAGAGAAGATAAAGGATGCTTCTTGCCTCAGTTGAATCCCACTGTCCCTTCTGCCCAACATTCTGAGAGGAAATCTTTTTGCTCATAAGTCACATTTTTCTAGAACTTCAAAAACAAGTATGGCAAAATATTTTGGTGACTGAAGGAACAATATGAACTGACCCTTTTTTTCAGACATAATCTGTTAGGTCATCTGTAAAAAAAAATGGCAAAATGATAACAAAATATTAGGGAAAGCTATATTAATACGTCCCCTGTATAAACACAAGGTCTCCAAACATCTCTATCCTCAAGAAAGCATTAATGGGCCTCAATACTAGTATCTACAACACCATACAATGCATTGTTTTCCGCAATCAAGAGAATACTCTAAAGCTTGGCAGACACATAAAGCCACATATAGATAGGGTAGCTTTAAACTGGTAGTGTTTGCTGGTCTTTGTTCTCTTTGCACAAGAATAGAAGGAAAACACACATTTGTCCAAAGGACCCAGATAAACAACTTCTTGCCTGTGTTTAATAGCTCCATAAATTTGCCAGGATGATGAACTTTTTTTCTGTATTGTTGAAATTTCTATTGTGTGTGTTTAATTGAACAGGTTTTGTTTGTATCAGTTCCCTGGACACAGACAATAAGACCAGCTGCATTTTGATTGTAGGTAAGGAACTCCTTTTTTATTCTTCAGTTCTGTACCTTCATACAAAAAAGCCCAGGAGTCCAGGGAATAAATTCCAGGCAATAACTTCTTCCCCTTGTCTCTAACTATCAGAACAGTAATCATAACTTCTTTTAGGAAATGGCGAACTTTGCCATCACATATTCACTCATTCTATAAGCATTTATAGAGTAGTATTTGTATGTTATCTCCCTTTCAGTCACCAGGGATACACAGATGAATAGCACACAGTCCTTGCCTTTGAGGACTGTGGGGAAAATAGAATAATTTAGTCAGGCTCCCTGGACTCAGGTCCGGTTGGGGGTGGTGCAGCACATTTCTTGTAAACAAGTTGTGTGGGGGTGGAGTTAGTGCACATGTGCACCCATGTATCTTTTTAGTTTTGTTGCTATTGTGTGTTCTTCAGTTTGTGAAGCAGAAGCTGGTGGGTAGAGCTCGCATCTAAAAATAGAGCATGTTTACTTTGCTGGCAGCTGCTCAGTTTTTCTTTGGACTTTGCTGTAGCAGTTGAGTTTTTGAGTCTCTCTTTGTACTGCCTAGCTCTCAGATGTGTGTGTGCTGAATAAAGACTATTCCTACTTCAACCAAGGCTCCAAGGCCATTTTTCCTGGTTACCTAGCTCATAGACCTGCGTGTGAAGGGTTTGTGAATGGGCTCGAGGGATCTGTGAACTCCAGATCCAGCCCTAGCTCTACAAGGACTTCCAGAGGGCAAGTCAGAGCTACAAAATATTATTACAGTGATGCCATATATATCATGATATACATAAAAGAAAGAACTATAATTTATAAAAAGGAACTAAGAGCACACACATAGAACCACTACATACATATGGGGAGATGACAGAAAGCTTCTTAGGGAGGTGATATTACAGCTGAATGTAAATTTAGAAGGCTGAAATAATGTCATTCAGTTTGACAAGGCAGGGACAAGTATTCTAGAAGAAGGTAATGGTAAGAACAAAGAAATGAGGCACAAAAGATTTTTCCCCCTTTTTAAAATTTCCTCTCACTCAAACCCTTTTCAGTCACTTTCTTCCATTTCTGTCATTTTAAGAAAGTGTTCCATTAAACAATAGGAAGTAAGTTTTAATGTATATAAAACTGCTCACAATGTTCAGAGAAAGGATGCTCTATAATATAAACAAGTAATTTATAAAATATTGCTGAGTTAACAAATTAGTGTTTCTGGAATCACATTTTAGTTCTCTGAAAGACATGATTCTTGTCTGTGTAAAGGTGAAAGAAGAGCACGCGCACAAAGATTTATGTGCAAGGATGCTCAATGTCACGTTACTTGTAATAAAAAAAATGGGAATCCTTAAAATCTAATTTGAGACAACTAGTTACATAAATTATACCTATTAATATATGACACCGGATACGCTCATTACATATTCTTAATAAAAAATAGCTCCAAAAGTATACAAAGTATGATCTTATATTTACATAGAAACATATGGAGACATATAGAGAAAACACTGGAAGGAAGTCCTATATTTGAAAAAACAGTATTCTTTCTAGGTTTTGGAATTACCCATAATATTAATTTTAATTTTTTTACCTATTTTGAATACTGTCTATAATGAATATGTCTCATTTTATAATCATAAGAAAAATCACAATAAGTTTCAGTGGCAGGGGTTGGAGAATAAACATATCCATTAATAGTGCGATGCACTTACAGTATTTCACTTCCAATCTTTGGTTTGTAAATTATAGATTGAAGCTGAATACAAGGAACACTGCCTGCTTGCCTCATAAGGGAGAACCATGCCTTTGCATTTTAGTCTGTTGGATAAATATTTGAAACATACGTGAAAATTTAGTATAGATTTGAACATATTTTTCTGTTCTCAACTTTGAGTAAACAACTTTTTAAAAATAGCGAATATTGTGAATTTTAAATGTTCACCTTCGGATGAACTTTAAGAGATATCTTGGGGGAAGAGGCAAGATGGCCGACTAGAAGGAGACATTATTTGTCTCTCCCACACAGGCAGAGAATACATTGAATGTGCAGCTACACTTGGAAGAGAAAAATGAAAAGAAGGGAGAAGGAATACGTCAAAGGAGTAGCAGAGACTTTGATGAGGCAAGAGACTCAGGATAGCCACAAAAAGAACAGAAAAATTCTCCTTGGCCAACACTGCACCATCCCCCACTTTGGAGTGGCAGGAGGAGTTTCTGCCGCAAGAAAGTAAGTGGACTTGTAACCCAACCCAGGGGGGAGTCTACACCATTCTGTGGCCATTCATTTGGTGCTGGGAACTGCTGCAGGCATGAGTGGCTATGTTGGCTGGAGGAAGGACACACCCCACCCCCTGTGTTCCAGAATGCTGCAGCAAGCTTGGGACAATGATCAGCCCTTGGTTTCAGCCCTGAAAAATGGTTCAGTGCAGTGAGGGTGCCACTCTCAACACAGAGGGAGTTGGCGCATGCTCTCTGTGGACCTAGAAGACACTATATGTGGGCCTGGTGCCACAGCTAGTGACCCACCTATGTTGGTGTGATGCACAATCAATGTTTACAGCCCTAATGAGGGGGAGGAGAACTCAAATGCTTATCTCAGTGCAATCTCTGTGGCCAGATGCCTGATGCAGGGAACTCCTGTTGGCACATGCATCTGAATTGACCTGGGCAAGGCCACACACTAAACTGCCCTCACCCCTTAAGCCCCAGACTTCTGCAGTGGTTTCAGATTTGAGACTGGCCCCAACACCCAATACCATATAACTCTGTCCCCTGCACAAGTCTCACTCCCCTGTGACTGCATCATCATGCTGGGTTGCCCACACCTGTGGCCATGCAGCTTCTGCACCCTGGGAACAGGCCATCCAGTGCAGCAAGGGTGCCACCCTCAAGACAGAGGGAATCAGTGTGTGCACTTTCCAGAGTGTAAAGACTAACTGAAGCATCTAGGCACTGCCAGCAACCCCACCTTCATTGGTGAAGTACCCTTGCATTTTGTGCAACCACAAAGAGGTAGTAGAGTATGTGTATGCCTCTCTGGGGCACAGGCACACACCTGCAGCACCAATGAGCCCACCCAGGGCTGCACGCCCCAGTAAGGGGGCTTTAGAGGGATTCAGCATCTCTCTTAGGGGCACAGCATCCCACTCACAGCCCCAGCAACCCCATGTGGGTCAGCCCATTCCAGCTGAGGAGATCCAGGGCATCCTAGTAATGCTTTTAGGATCACAGGGGCCTGTTCATAACCACAGCAGACTTGCCGAGAGTGGCCACTCCAGCTGAACAGCAATAGAGGGCCCTTGCATCTCTCTTAGGGGTTAAAGGTCCCACCCAACACAGCTGACATCTCACCCAGAGTGTCCCACTTCTGTAGTGGTACTGCAGACCATCCCAGTGTTCCTCCTGAGAATACAGCGCCCCCCACACAAATCCAGTGACCACACTGACCATTGAACTCTTCAACATTGAAGGCATGGAGTACCTCAATGCCTCCCCTGGGGGTACAGGGATCTTCCTAGAGCCCCAAGTACACTATTGAGTCACCCACCCCCCTTTATCCCTAACAAAGCCTACAGTCTTAATCCTGATCCCCAGGATCCCCACCCAAGGTCATCCATTTAAGCCAAAGACCTTCAGATCATTCCACAGCACCCATCAGGGTCATTAAAATTGCAGGACACAAAATCAACAAGCAAAAATCAGTAGTTTTTTTAAACTACAATAATGAGCTAGCAGAAAAATAAATCAATAAAGTAAGCCTATTTACATGGTTCACCCCCAAAAATAAAATGCCTAGGGATAAATTTAACCAAGGAGGTGATAAATCTCCACAATGAGAACTACAAATCACTTCTGAAATAAATTAGAACACAAAAAGATGGAAAGACATTCCATGCTCTTGAATTGGAAGAATTAACGTTTTGAAAATGTCCATACTACTAAAGCAGTTTAAGATTCAATGCACTCCTCATTAAAATGCCAATGACATCCTTTGCAGAAATAGAAAACAATTCATATGGAACAACAAAAAACCTCAAATATCCCAAAGTATCCTGAGTAAAAAATAAAAAGTAAAGCTGGAGGCATTTCACTACCTGTCTTCAAATTATACTACAAAGCTATGATAACCAAAACAGCATGGTACTGGCATAAAAACAGACACTCAGCCCAATGCACAAGGATAGAGACCCCAGAAATCAACTCACATACTTACAAGAAAACTGATCTTTAACAAAGGCACCAAGAACCTACATTGGGGAAAAGACTGTCTCTTCAATAATTGGTGCTGGGAAAACTAGACATCCACATGTAGATAAATGAAGCAAGACCCATACCTCTCATCATATACCAAAATCAACTCAAAATGGATTAAAGACTTAAATATAAGATCTGAAACCATAAAACTGAAAAAAATAACATAGGGGAAACATTTCAGGAAGTAAGACTAGGCAAATACTTTATGAATAGGATCTCAAAAGCATGGCAACAAAAGAAAAAAATTTAAAAATGGAATTATATCAAACTAAAAAGCTTCTGCACAGCAAAAGAAACAATTAACAGAGTGAAAAGACAGCCTATGGGTGAGGAGGAAATATTTGCAAACTATGCATCCAACAAGGGATTAATATCCAGAATATATGAGGAACTCAAACAGTAGTAAAAAAAAACCAAGTAACCTAATTAAAAAATGGGCAAAGAAGCTGAATAGGCATTTCTCAAAAGAAGATATAAAAATGGCCAGTAGACACATGAAAAATGCTCCACACCACTAAGATCAGGGAAATGCAAATCAAAACCACATTGAGAAATCATCTCACTCCAGTTAGACTGGCTGTTATCAAAAAGAAAGAGAATGGCAAATGCTAGCAAGGCTGCAGAGAGAGAGGAACCCTCCTACAGTGTTGGCTGGACTGTAAATTAGTGTGGCCATTGTGGAAGATAGTATGGAGTTTCCTCAAACAACTGCAGATAGAACTGCCATATGATCCAGCAATCCCACTGCTGGGTATATATTCAAAGGAATGGAAATCATCATGTTGAAGGGATACCTGCACTCCCGTGTTTATTAAAGCTCTGTTTACAATGGCTAAGAGTTGTAACCAAACTAAATGTCCATCATCAGATGGCTGGATAAGGAAAATGTGGTATATGTACACAATGGAATACTACTCTGCCATAAAAAAGAATGGAATTCTGCCATTCACAGCAACATGGATGAATTTAGAGAAAATTATGTTAAGTGAGATAAACCAGGTACAGAAAGAGAAATACCACATGTCCTCACTCATAAGTAGGAGCTAAAAAATTAAACAAATAAAGAAAAAAGAAAGTAAGAGAGAACAATCACAATAATTTATTGAACTTTCAAAGGGAGAGAACAGATCATTCCAGCAATTCTGTGAAGATCAAATTGTAAGGGCCCGGAGTGGAAGGAAGAACAGTAATTAGCAGACTACTATGTAATCTAGGCTATGTCCACGTTGTTAGCAATAAATTTGGAGAGATGTGGCCTACTCTGAGATGTGTCTCAGTGACCAGTGAAGGTCATGAAATCCAGAAATACAGAGAAGTTAATTCTCCCTGTGGCAAACTTTGGCCAAAGGAAAACAGGAAAAGGGAAGGGTCTGGGCAAATGATTTCTCCTTCCTTCCTTTTTCCTTGGACTGCTCAAGGAAGGGGTTCTCCAGGCAGCCTGACTGAAGCCATTTCTTGTACTGAGCAGGTACGTCTATCTATCCACCTGCTTTGACAACCCAGCTCATTGTGAATAGTAGTGATTTTTATAACATTTAACCTCTATGCTTAAACTATAACTTGTATTTCTAAGTGTGTTATTAGTTTATGGGGGATGTACAAAATCCCCTTAAAACAGAGATTAGTTATTGTCTAAAAATGAAACCTTGAAAACTCAACATGTAATGGATAAAATCCAATAGTTACAAACGTAAATTCACCCTAAGAAATACTCAATAAATGGGTGTTTTATGAACTGAGAAACACTAAAATTCCAATAAAGATATAAACTTTAGCATAAAACACTAGACAAATGTAAAATAGTATTGTAAAAGTCATTTGTAGAAAACATTACAGAAAGTATGGCATTTTAGGAAACTTCAGACCTATCATGGACATAGGCCAGAGGGATCTAGAAAAAGACAAGGTAGCATGAGTATTTCAAATCACCTTGGACTGTACCTGAATAAGTTTGGAGTGAACTAGTAGGCCTTAAATAATTTGAGGGAGATTACCCTTCTCTTCCTTGTTAGCACTCTGTTACATTTTTATGGAAATTGGTGCTTATCTATGGAGAAAACACTGAATCCATCTGCTACAGAGAGGCACTTCAGTGGTCTTTGCTTCCTGATGCATGAAGGACAGTAGGAGACGATGAATAACAGAGTAAAGAAGGCATAATACTAGTAAATTGAATGTTTCCAATGCATACTTTTCACCCCCATTCAAGGCTTAATTTATGGAAAATGATGAAAAGCAAAACCTTGTTATGATCTAGGTCCAATTTGCTTTTGATAGATTATATGTCTTTGAAAAATATCTGACCAATATCAGTGAGGTCACAGCACTTACCAAATGTCACCAAGTTCATCAGAAATACAGATTATTCTACTATATCATTGCGCTCTGAGGTAATTTTGGCAGCCCCCAAAGAAATCTAAATTCTGAGAAATGATTGTCTGTTCCTTGCCTAGGAGCTACTCCAAATAGCAGGTGCTTGGTAAGTGTTTCACTGACTTAATGATTTCTCCTTTCACATTGATTTCCCTTCAGAACAAATGATTTAAATGACAAATAATTTCTTAAAACTAAAATAAAACGAGTGTCAGTAAAAGTGGTAAGACACAAGTACACAGATACAATTGGTTAATTCACCTTGTCACAAGGCTACGATTACAAAAGGCTTTCTTGTGACTTTTTCTAGATCATAACACACATTGCTACAGCTGTCTTTCTGTCTACCCTTAAGCATCCCTCCCTTCCCTTCTCTGCTCTCAGACAAGCACACAGTCACATGTCTCACCATAATTAGACACCAACTGTTTCTCTCATAATCCTTGGTGACTAAGGAGTTAAGATTCCTTTTGTTTAGATCTAGCTTCTCTTTTTAGGAATAGGTTAAAGCAGCTATCCCATAGTCAGCCCAAGACCTGATTAAATATCATTCTCTTAACAGTCTGATTATAGAATTTCCCTGCATAAACTCTTCTTTTGGTGTGGACATAGTTCAGAGTCTCTGAGCTATTTCTCCTTTCTTGCCTTTAATGTCTCATTAAATCTTTCTTATTATTGCCTGTTCAAAAATCTTTTTCTCTTTTCTCTACCTACTCTTTTTTTTTTTTTTTTTGACTGGTAAGGGGATTGCAACCCTCGGATTGGTGTTGTCCACACCACACTCAGCCAGTGAGCACACCGGCCATCCCTATATAGGATCCGAACCCGCAGCCTCAGCACTACCAGCACAGCACTCACCCGAGTGAGCCACAGGGCTGGCCCTACCTACTCTTATTTTTAAAAAACTTTTGTTTCTTTACAATTCTGGATTCACAGCCTTATAAGCCCACTCCAAAATGACGTGCACGCCTAGTTTATGCATTGGTTATGCTAATAATAGGACAAAATTTTGTACATTTAAAACCAAATGGCATATTCGTTTTTAATTTATCTCTGGTTGCTCTGGATTACTCCTAATATCTCTCTCTCTCTCTCTCTCTCTCTCTCTCTTTCTCTCTCTATCCTGCCACAAGGAAAGGAGGAAGGAAAAAGCTGCACAAAGAATGCCCATGAAATGAGCTATTTGCTTTCAATAGTCTAGCCAAATTATGCCACAGCTTGCAACAGTGAATTAGATGAAAAGTTGTGTTCTGGATTAAAAATCTTTTGTAGTACGGGGAAAGGAACAGTTTAAGCACCAATAGACTCAATTTCTAGTTCTAGATTTGCAACTAATCAACTGGATGGTTTCCCATAATCACACTTTTTGGATCTCAGTTTCCTAAAATGCTAAATATGTAAGTTAAAGCTAAAAACCTAGTTTGATAGTCACTGGCTTTGACAATCAAGCATTATGTTCTTTTGGAATCAACCAGTCAGAGTCTACAGAAAAGGCAAGCTTTAAGTTACCCCTTTTGTGAAGAAAGTGTGCTTTGATGGGAAAGGGCACAGGTTTTAAAGCCTGACATATGTGGGCTATATTCACATTTCCGCCCTCAACCAGATGATCTAGAGTGAAATTAATTAACTTCTTTCAGTTTCAGTTCTGCATCTGTAGAGCAGGAATGATAATATTTGCCTTACAGAATTGTTCTCAGGATTGCCTGAGCAACTGGCATGGCACATAGTAAATACTCAATAAATTGTGGTTATTCTTAATGCTGTTGTTCTGCTTATCGATATGAAGAGGAGACAGTGTTTTAACTGGTAACCTGAAGGAGAATTCAGTGCTACATAGAACTTAGTAACTGCTAGATTATTCTAAATATCAAACACAGAAATGTTTAAGGCAAAAAGGGAAAACTCCCCTCGCCTTCTCAGTTCCACTCTCCGTTTGTATATCTGTCCAAATTTTTTTTCTATGTGTGAAATTATATGTACATAAATACAATTGATTTTGTAAAAACCAGGTCATTTTATATATACTGTTAGATAAAAATATTTGAGTAATAAGTGACTGTTTTCAATAAGAAAACAGTGGCTCTTGCAGAAAAATTAGCTGTGACCAAAGTGGAAAGAAGATATCTCCATGCCCTTCCAATTCTTTTTACAGAAATTCTTTAGGTGTTAATTTTATTAGAAATTAATCGCAATATTTAAAAAGAAATAATTAAGGCTTCACTACTAGAGATCATTATTCAAATAGTCATGTTGGTAGGGTGAAGCGAAATTACATATGCATTGTCTAATTTGCATGAAATTTTGAGTGTGTGGCTCACAAATGAATAAGAAAATTACTCTCCTAGATGCATCTAGGCCCTTTTCCTGCAATGCTACTTACTTTCAGCAGCCTAACAAGGTTTTGCAAACACAGAGAATAGTTGGAAGAGGATATAGATTCTCTGCTGTTATTTGTTACTCCAAGTGCAAACTGACCTAGTTATGGTTGCCATGGATACTATAATTTTGAATTTAATAACATTCTCTAAAAGAGTAGCAATACAGCTCTATGAAATGCTGAGATCAATCTGAAGCTCAGCCTTGGAAGATGAAGAAACTGAGTCAGAGAGGCTAAGTGGTTTATCCCACACGAAGAGAGAAATCCAAATATTCATAGCAAAATCACAGAATTAATGAATCTAAGGCCTGTGATTAGTTCAATAGCCAATATGTTTTTTAAAGTCACTCAGGCCATAAAAAATGCTTCTTAGCATAAGTGATTTACATGAGTCATTGCTGCACTTATTCAAAAGACACTTTTTCTCCTAGTCATCTACAATTACTGCTTTTCACCTCTAAGCTAAAAAAGCACAAGCATCTACCTGGAGTCAATACATTGACCTCTCACAACAAATAGGTTTCTGCACAAATAAAAGCCAAGTGAAATAAAAAAGAAAATGCCTGGGAAGTGGAACAACAAAGAATCATTTGTCTTAACTTGAGTCTCTAGGATTATTTGATGGCCATACTTTATGAGTCCACAGCATATATTTCTGCACACAGAACATGGTACTATGACATACACATTTAAATATTCAACCATAATATTAAGATTTTCTCAATAAATACTTCTGAATTATTTATAATTATAATAAAAGAAAAAGGAAGCTGGCTGCTTATAACTACAGTAAAAGCTACCTATAGTAGCTTTCTTGTACTTAGAAGTTAGCTAACACCAATTAGATGCAAATTTTAGGGAATAAACATAGGAGAAATTAAAGAGAGGGGGCAAAAAACAAAAATAAAAAAACAAAACAAGAAAAACTTCTGCAATTTTCCTTGGAAAATGAAAATAGTTTATCTCCTGAATCAATTGTTTTGGCCCAAGTTGCTGTTCTGTTGAGTAACTGCTAAATGAATTCTGGAAGATCATAAACTATTGGAAATTGAATCCAGTGATCTAACTGAGACCCTGGTGTCATTAAATAGATAGTTTTCAAAGATTCCAATGGCACTTTTTCTTGCTTATGTAGCTGATTTTGATCATTGCCAGGCTATCTCACATACTTGCAAAGATTCTGCCCCTTCCCAAGATAAATTTCCACCCTTCTCACCCCCTCCAACCTTGAAAATCTTGTAATGGATGATTCATTACAGCTGAGACAAAGGACCAACTATGGTCATATGTCATTGCTAAAATTACTTCAATCAAAAGGATAAAAACATTAGAAGGTTTACCTCCTTCCAATCCTCAGTGCCCATTCATTGTCTGCTGACAGGATTATTATGCTGCTGCTTGGTCAGTGCATTAACAGAAATTGTTGCTTTCAGGAAGCACAGCAGTGGATATAAAAACAGCTACAAGATAGCAGGGTCACTATGAACAATTTATAGTTGAATAGGGAGCTCTCAAAGCTGGTTTTATGGTCATCTTACAAATGCATTAATGACCTCATCTTTGTGGAAACAATATTCTTTTATTTTCTCTTTTGTTTTCAGATCTATACCCTCCCTTTCCAGGAAAGAAGTTACTAATCATAAGAAGGAAAATTTTTTTTTCACAGCTTGCAGCTAAGCCTCTGTCCATAAATTGGTAGGTTGTGAAATATCATAAACTGCTATGCCTGACCCCCAGCAACAATAAACATTTATTGATCTCATATCGCTAGTCATGAGAGTTTCAAAGGCAAATAGCTTGAAGAGCTCATAATCAAACTGAAGTCACAGAATATCAGAGCTCCCTCTGCCATGATAGAACTATGCTGCTATGTGATTTCAGAGGAGGAAGGGAGTGATTGTTCTCAGGGGAAAGGGGAGAGATGTCATAAAGGAAGGGACAGTTAAGCTGTGTCTTGAAGGATGTGTAGGATCTCACCAGGATGGGGAAGGCAATTCCATGCATAAGAAAAAGCTTGACTTGGGGCCGGCCCGGTGGCACACTGCTACAGTGTGCCGGTTGGGAGTGCGGCGGCGCTCCCGCCGAGGGTTCGGATTCCACATACAGACCAGCCGCTCACTGGCTGAGCGAGGTGCGGGCGCAACACCGAGGGTTGCGATCCTGTTGCCGGTCACGGAAAAAGACAAAAAGAAAAAAAAAAAAAAAAGAAAAAGCTTGACTAAAATGAGTCCTAAAAGGGGCCGAGCCTGTGGCGCACTCGAGAGAGTGCAGCGCTGGGAGTGCAGCAGCACTCCTGCCGCAGGTTCAGATCCTATATAGGGATGCCCGGTGTGCTCACTGGCTGAGTGCAGTCACAAAAAAGGACAAAAAAAAAGGAAAAAAAAAGGGTCCTAAAAGAGAATGGAATACAGAGTTTTTAATGGGAATGTGAGTAAGATTGCATTGTCCAAAAATAGCTGCAGCAATTTCCCCCATTTTGTATGCACTTCTTATATTGTGATTTTGATACTCCTTGCATTGAGAAGGTAGGGTTTATGTTACCTCCCTTTGAATCTGGGTAGGGTTTGAGACCATGGTGGGAGTGATGTTATGAGACTTCATAGGATAGGTCATAAAAGATGATCCAGTTTCTGCCTGCTTCTCATGGGACACTCTCCTTTTGGAGCCCTGGGCCACTATACAAGTGTCTGACTTTCCTCAAGCCACTGTTCTGTGAAGGAAGCCTAAACGAGGTCCTGAGGAGAAATCAAAGGGAGAGGCCCAGAAACTATGAAGAGAGGAAGATGCCTGGTCAACCCACAGCTGTTCCAGCCACCTGCTGTTTTAGCTCCAGCCAATATCTGCCAACAACTACATGAAAGACCTGAGTTAGATCTGCTTAGTTGAGCCTTTCCCAAGTTCCTGATCCACAGAAACTGTGAGAGCTAATGCAATGATAATCATTATTTTAAGCAACTAAGTTTTGGGAGTGATTTGTTCTTTGGCAATTAGTAACTAGAACAATAAGTAATTGGAAATGAAACCAGACAATCTGATTGAGGCCTAAAGAATATGTGGATTTCCTTCTACATGCAGTGGGAAACAATCCATCAAGCTTTTTAATCTGAAGAATGACGTGATCTGATTTATAGCTTGGAAAGGAAATTCAACAGGCATTGGGCAAGATGAATTGGAGTAGAGAGACACTGGAGAAAGGGAAAATGCTTACAGGAATTCTCCAGTTGAACTGTGCAGGAAAATCACTTGAGATGCTTGATAAAATTTCAGATTTCTTGGACTTACCCCAAAGAATAAAGGAAAGGTTCATAGATGCTTTTAGTGGGGAAAATAAAAGTGCATTTGCTGTACACTTGCTATATGTCAGGCAGTTTGCTAGGCACTTTACATATAGCAGAGCTGCTAAGACCACAGGCTTTCCTACAAGAGGGGTCTGAATTTGAGTCCTTACTCTGTCATTTACTATCTGCGTGATCTTGGGAAAATTACCTAACTTCCCTGAACCTGTTTCCATATCTGTAAAACATGGATATTATTCTACCTTTCTCATTATTTTTTGCCAGGCAAAAATAGTAATGTAATCCTTACATACGGTAATTGCCCAATAATAATAAATTACTGTAAATGTTCTTGGAAATGTTATTGCCACATGTTTCAATGTTCTGTCTTCCTTGATGGAATCTCTTCCATTCTGGCTTCTACTTTTACCACTGTACTAAAACTCCTTTTGTAAAGCTTATAAATGGCAGACATTGTGCCAAATTAAAGGGATTATTTTCTATTTTCATTTTGTTTGGCCTCTTGGCAGACTGACTACCACTTCATTTTGGAAAAACTTGCTTCTAGATTTCTATGATACCACTTTCTACTGCCTTTCTCCTACCTCGGTGGTAGCTCTCCTTTGTCTTCTTTGCTGTGTTCTCTTCCAAACTCACCTCCAAACTTAGAGTTTCTCAGGGTTTGATTTTGATCCTTCTCCTCTGAATATATTTCCTTCCTTAATGACCTCATCAGTCCATGCTTTTAAATAACATGTATACTCTGATAACTCTAGTTTTTTATCTAAAATCTAAATAGCAACTGCAAATTTATGAATCCAAAGCCTACTTGACATTTCCCTTTCATCTCTTGCAGTCTTCTTAACCTTAATGTTTCTTAAGTAGATTTCTTGACAATCCCACCAAACTTACTCTTTCTCTTGTCATTCTTTCTTCTTATATCAGCCACAGTATCAGTATACTCCAGTTATTTAACCTTAAAACCTGGAATTCATCTTTTATTCCTCTTTTTACTCATCCACCTCAGTCAAACCATCCACAATTCTGTCAGTTCAACTTTTTTTTTTTTTTTTTGTCTTTTGTCTTTTTTCCGTGTCCGGCAACGGATCGCAACCCTCAGTGTTGCCCCCGTACCGGACCGGGGACCGGCAACGGGATTGCAAGCCTCGGTGCTGCTCCCGTGCCTCGCTCAGCCAGTGAGCGGGAGCCGGTCTGTATGTGGGATCCGAACCCTCGGACGGGAGCGCCGCCACACTTCCCAAGCGGTGCACCATCCAGTGCGCCACCGGGCCGGCCCCATGTCAGTTCAACTTTTAAAAGGTATTTTGAATCCATCAAATTTTCTCCATCCCTATTTCTCCTACACGAGCCCAAGCATTTTTTGCCTGGAATCCTCTTATAAGTTTCTTTCACTCTTTCCCTCCTGCAATCTAGTTTATTCATGACATTATTTAAGGATGTAATTTCTGTTTTGGAATTAGGAGTTTTACAACCTAATAGCACCCTGGATCTTAGAATTCTGAAATCAAATAATGCTAGACTTGAAAGGATTTATGTATCATTTAACCTACACCCTGCATCAATAAGTATCATCTAAGTTATGCTGCAGTAATAAAAAATGCCTCAAATCTCAGTGGCCTAAAGCAACAAAGGATTCTCCTAAGCTCAGACCACACAGCTATTCGAGGGTGGTAGGGGCTCTGCTCTGGGTCATTTACCTTCCAGAACTCATCCTGATGGAACAGCCACTGCCTGAAATCTTGCCAGTCCCATGGATGAAGGAAAGAAAGCTATGGAAGAACATACACTGTGTTCTTAGCACTTTCCCCAGAAGTGACATACATCATTTTCAATCAGTTTCTTTGGCAAAAGCAAGTTACATGGCCACATGTAAATTGAAAGGGTGCAGGGCAGGGCAATATTCCCTTGTGGCTAAATGGAGAACCGAAAATACTCAGTAAATAGCACTAATGACTAAGTCTCCCTTACATGCTTCAGATGAAGAAAGTGGGACCTAGAGAGATTACATCAGTTGTAATGATATAAACTCCTTGTATTGAAATACTTTTGTATCTTTGCCAAAAAATATAAAGCGTAGCCAGATTGGAAGCCTTGTTCCTCCAGTCTCCCTGATGCTCTTGTAAGATGCCCCAGTGCTCAAACACTCAAAATTTCTCTGACCTGGATGTTCTCATTTTCAGCGAAACTAAATCATGTTTTATGCGGGTGACTCTAAACACACCGGCTTAAGAAATGTCAAGGAAATAAGAAAGAGAACTGTGAATTTATATGTATTCTAAGCACTACCTGTTAAATCTGTTAGAAATGGACTCATAACAAGTACCCCAAATGTCAGTGGCCAAGGGAAGGGAGGCTTATTTTACCCTCATAACAAGAAGTGTACAGGTGGATGGCTACTGGTGTTGGTTCAGGAGCTCGATGGCATAAGAGCCCATGGGTCTCTTGGTCTTTTCTCATGGACACAGAACGGCTGCACCTGTTCCATGCATTGTACCTATGATTTACTCTAGAAGAAGGTGGAAGGTTGAAGCCAGCTGTGACTGTCCCTTTTATTAGAGAAGCAAAAGCTTTTTCAGAATCAGTACCCTGTCCCTCATTCTAGCAGACTACCATTTGCCAGGACTGGGGTTATATGGCCACCCCTAGCAGCAAAGGAGACTGGAAAAATAGGAAACACAGTTATCATTGATTGGCCAAGCCTAATGCCACATTAAAATAATAAGGGTTCTGTTGGCAAGGAATGGCACTGGGGTTAGCAGGTGGTAGGAATGAAGACTGAGTAAGTGACTAACAGTGTCTGCCCCATTCATTGATTGAATAAAAGGTAGTTTTGAAAGAATTTATCTATTATTTTTAAAGTCTACATAGAAACTATTAAGAATAAATAAAATATATATTTTCCACCAAAATTGTAGTAGCTATGCTATGTATCTTCACAACTGGTGAAATTTAAAAACATAATAAAGCTACTGCAATAAGTTCTGCTGCAATGCTTGTTTTGGAAACACAAATTTGTTCCAACAAGATTGATATATTAGAGAACCATTTGAACCTAACACTTTCACATTCACTTATGTGTGATTTCATCCACTTGAAACACTAGGTGAATGTAGAAAACTGTATCCAGCTGACCTGAGCCACATAGGAATACACAAAACACACACACACACACACACACACACACACCCCTCAAACATTGCCAGTGGCCTCAGTTCACTGCCCTTGTTATGAGCCACACCCATCCACATCTGCTATTATGTTTCCCTCTGATTTCAAATAATGCTTCCACCATTTTGCAATAACTCATAAGGAGCACCTTTCTGAGGCCGACTTCTATAAGCAAATGTCAGATTTTTTTCATGATAAAGGGTCGTATTTATTGTAGTATTTGGGTATTAAACATTCATCATGTATAAAACCACGTTACCATTTTTATTAGGTTTCTATCTGGTTTTTATGGGCTACTGAGTGTTGTGTCTCTAAACCTCATATTTCCTATAAGTCCTATAGTTTTAATCGCACAATTTTTCAGTGGGACTACATCTAAATAGTATATCCTTATTAGAAAACAATTGAGACATTTTAAACATAAATCAGAAAAGCTCATTTTATACCATAGAGGTGAATATGTCTTTAAAAGTATTTATTAAATGTATTTAGAAGAGCTTGTTAAAAAAAGACTAACGATTATAATAAAAGCCATTCAATATGCCAAGCTATACATAGAGGTCTCTATAGTGGGTGGAGATTTGTCATTTATCTTTTAAGATAATTATGCAAATTGCATTCTACCCACACATCCTGCGTTGGAAAAATGGTGTTTATTTCTTTTTCTCATTTATAAACCTTGTGTAACAGGAGTTAACCAAGACTCAGAATGGGCAGCACAAAGCTGAATTTTGGTGGTATCTTACGATACAAGAGAATCTATTTTCCTCCTTAGGGTCTTAACGAGGGCGTGCAAAACACACAGCACATTCCCAGAGCTTCTGAGAATTTCCCCCTTGAGAGATCTCAGTAAATACAAGGAAAAACAACCTCAAAAAAATTAATGAAAGGCCCATCACTATTTGCCTTTCTCTCTTCCGACCCTTGCTCCTGTTCCTTTTTATTTTGCCTCCTCAGTTTCAAATATTTTCCTCCTCTTATTTTCCCAAGGTGAGCTGCCCTTATTCTGGCACTACATCTGTGAAAGGGACACAGGGAAAAGACCTTACAGAAATCAAACCCTGACACAGTGCTTATTTTCTAAGAGCCAGGACATAGAAGGGCAGGGTTGAGGCCAGGAAAGGATTCGTTTCAGGCAGCGGCAGCACATGGAGAGTAGAAATCTAAAAGGTTGCAGGCCTCTGTGGGCATCCCCTCGGCTTCCTGCACCTGCTGCCAGATCACTCTCAAATGTGAAGCCTTATATTTCTCGGAATGAGGATCGGGGTTTGGCAAGTTTGTTTTTAGTAAACAATCTGTGAATGTTCGATGTTTAAAGGCGGAAGCATTACTATGAGTGCGCACAGTAATCATTAAAAAGGATTCTGTACCCCCTGCTGAGATGCAAATGCAAATTCTCATAGCTCCGCACTAACTCCGTGGGTCACACGTGAATGGCTCTAGCCCGAAGCTGCGCACAAGCCCCAGTCTGCCTCCAGGCAGCGACCGCAGTGCCGTGTCCTGAGCGCACCTGTGCACACCCATGGGCACACATTAAACCCATAAGCTGCAGGTTTCGCTAAGGCGGACTTCCCTTCCTCCCTGCCTCACCTTGTTCACTTTCCTTTCCCCCCACCCCAGCCCTCGCCCCACACAATGGGATTTTTGTTTGCTTCAGTAGCATGTGACGGCTCAGTCCCTGCTTTGCCTAGCTCTGTGCCGCAGGTCTCTCAGGTAACAGGTGGCAGCTTCCCCTGCTGGATTCTAGGTATAAAAAAGAATGACCTCATAGGGGTGGAGCTGTGGGACTCCATAGAGGTGGCAGTCACAGCCAGGTAACCCTGGAGTGAAGCCGTTTAGTTAGAAGGGGGCAGTTAAACTTGTCACTCTAGTGGCTTTAACGTTCACCCTGAGGCACCTTAGCAAACAGCCATTGTGTACAAGCCTCCGAAGCTTGTCTGCCTCAGATGGAGCCCAAAGAAGCCACTGGGAGAGAAACCATGGGCACCAAGAAAAAGAATCTGACTTTCTTGAGACCCAGACTCTATATGCTGGAGAGAAGAAAGACTGACACTGTGGTGGAGAGCATTGTGTCTGGGGACCACTCTGGGACCTTGAGGAGGAGCCAGTCTGACAGGACCGAATACAACCAGAAATTACAAGGTAACCAAAAAGAAATCACCTGTCCCAGGTTACTGCACTCCCAGCTCTGTTTCTGCTACTCTTCCATTTGCAAAGAAAACACTTCAGGCAGAGGAGAAAATTGAATACTACCTCTCCTTCCCACAAAATAAGAAACTGCAAGTACATGTGACTCATAAATTAGAGGGAAAATTTTATTGTGTGGTTCAATAGTTAAAAAGCCAATTCTGAATTACTTTTAATATTGCTGGCTTTTTCCTGATGAGGGTAATATTTTTTTCTTCTTCCTTCCCCTTTCCTTTTTTTCTCCCTTCCCTACCCAGCTTAAGAAGTGGCAAGCACTAGAAAGCAAATGATTTAGAAACCTACAAAAGATAGTTTATGTCAATAGGTAGGTGTGAGATGTCACATCACGATATCCATGTAGGTAATTGTACTGAATTGGGATTGTAGTTATCTTAAATAGGGGCATGAACAATAAGGAATGTATGTATAGTCAGCGAGATGGTATAACAGATTTGCTGAAAAATCATTTAGGTGTTCATTCCCTTAGAGTGAATCAAATACTACCCAGATATGGTAGAGATGTTTAGCATGCTTACGCTGGATGACTTTTGAGGAAATAAATTCAGTTTGTTTTGTGATAGTCATAAGATAATTTGGCACAGTTATAACACATCCTCTGTTTCAGGCCTGAATTTCTATACCTTCCCATCTGCCCTTTCTTTTTTCCCTCTCTTTCTCCTGAAGGTCATTTGTTCTAGTAAAACTTCATTTTGATGTTGATATTATGCAGCATTTTAAGTCTCTACTGCAGGACCTGTTATGTGATCCTCCAAAACCAGCTTCTGCTTTTAGCACAATGTGTGTTTGAACTCTCTCATCCTACTGTGAGCTGTCATTTTAGACTTAAAAACTATGATGAAGTTAGAAAGACCAATGGGACACACTTGCGCTTAGCAGATATCTTTCCTCAAAAATGAGCTTAGACTTGGTTATGCAAATTAAGTAAGTTAAATTAAATTAAATGCACTTAAATCTTTAAAAATTGCTATGAATTAATGTGTGAAAAAAAAATTCTTGGTAGCTCAGTCCTAAAGTACAGAGTCAGTTTTACCCTTAAATAATTTCTTTAGTGGGGGACAGGTGTGGTTTGATCTTTGAAATTAATCTTTCTTGAGGCCATGAATACATTGGAAAGAAAGCAAATTTTAAAGCTTCACACATTTGATTTCTAATCCTAACTCTTCAACTAACCACCTATAAGACTTTGAGAAAATTCTTAAATTTTCTGAGCCTCTCTTTCCCTGTCTGTAAAAGTGGAATTAATGATAATGCTGTTGGGAGAATGAAATTAGATAATTACATGAAACATCTAGTATATTAACTGACAGATGGTATGTGCTCAATAAGTAGTATTTATTTTTAATTTTACAAATAATGGGTACCGTAATGATAGAACAGAACTTGCCCTCTATTAATCCAACTTTATATACCTTATTTAACTTTTTTTTTTTTACTTTTTTCTATCCTTTGATAAAGAGACCAAATATATAAATTCAGGAAAAGCCCATTGCTTTATCCCTAGTAATATGATTCTTCTGCCTGAGTTTCACTAACTCAACATCTTTTTGGTTTAGGTTTTCCGTTAGCAAAATAAAAATAGAAAATAAATTTTGCTACTCACTAATTTTTGTTACTTACTTTCTAAATGTGCCTGAAAAAATAAGTCTATGGCCACAAAATACAGCGGGTGGGTGCTGGTTACTCAGCAGAAGACCTCAGGCTTCTTATACATTCCATTTGATTTGTGGCTTTCCTATGCTCTGTTGGGTCTGTCTTTGAAGATGGAAGAAAAGACTCTGGAAGTAAACCGTGTTCCTGTCTGTGCTTGAGAAAAGCTACCAGCAAATATAAAGGAGCACCTCGGAGCTGTTAAAGATAGGCTGGCCTCCTGATAAGTAACATTTTTTAGATGTAACTCTTAATAAAGTCCAAGTCTGATTATCTAATGCCTAATAGAGCTTTTAGCATGATTCTACTGTAACTGCTTTGGCAACAATAGAAGGCATTTTCTCATTAATGTTCAAAGCAATCAGATTTGTGGGTTTGCTCTCTGCCCTGTATAATACCTATTATCATGCGGATAAGTCCTAAATCACCTTAAGAAGCTCTTTATTATTGAAATGCCAAGAGCTTTTCCTCTGCCTGCCTTGTAAGTGGTAGCTCCTGAAAAGCATTGAATAAAGACCTGTGCTAGTTAGAGCTCTCTGGATGGATGGCCCAAAGCCATTGTGAGGTCACAGTGTGCTTTCAAATACTGGAATTTCTGGCACCTCCACAGTCCTGAAATTATTTAGTCATCTGTCCTTCAGTGCTGAATTATTTGAGTAAAATAATTCGTGCTCTAACACTCCCTGGAAGCAAGTTCCCCAGGTTCTGGAAAATACATTTAAGATCTTTCTTTAGTGTCCCTGAACTTGCCTCTGAACTCGTACTACACAGACTACCTATACAATTTTAGACATCACTTTTTGTAGTGTGAATCCTAACTTTTAATAACATTTTTAAAAATGGTACACTGGGTGAGAGCTACTGGATTAGAACAATAGAACACTGCTCTGATGAGGACATCCTGAAACCCTGTAGAAGGTTGTGATCACATTAACATAGTCATTCCTACTAAGCCTCAAATTGTACAATTATAGTGAAGCTACTGGTTAGGCTCCTTTACTCCTTCAACAGATTCATTCAGTTAATTGGTGTTTATTGAATATGTCATATACTGTGTCTGGGGGGTTCCAATGGAGAGGGAAAAAAACCAGTATGTGCCAGGAATTACGACTACAAAATCATTAAGAAAGCGTGACTGACCTTTACTCCCAAGAGGCTTAAAGTCTGGTTGGGAAAGATAAGACGGGTAAACACATAAATGCAATAAAGTGGCACTGGTAAAAGTGCAGGTGGGATCGGCAGGTCCACAAAAGCAGGAAATGGTCTATTGAGGATCGGGTGGAGGAGGTTGTCAGAAAACATTGTCTTTAAGAGACAATAAGGTGGCCATGGGAGAAAAGCACAGAATGGGAAAAAAAAAGGATAGTTTAACTTCTTCACTGAACTTCTATCTAAAATTATGTTTTTGTTTCCTTATTTATCACCTCGTATAGACTCTCATTCCCTCTCCCCTCTCTCTCACTCTTCTCCCATACTCCATGAAAGAAACCCTGTCGTTAACTGTTCCATCTCTGCACGTAGAATCATGCCCAGCACACAGAAAGCACTCAGGAACTGTTAAACAGAATAGATGACTTGACTGGTCGGGCCCAAGCAGGGACTTGGTGTGAGGGGAAGCACCAAGGCCTGAAATAAGAGGCTTGTGTGAATGTATCTAAATATGGAAGGATCCATGACTCCATTAACGAAGATGATTCTTCAGTAAAATAAATAAACATATCAGAGATAAAAATTGCAATAAGTAATTCTTAGCGGAAGCCTGTCTCATTCCTGACTCTACCTTTTAGAGCATACAAGGACCATACCTCAGTACACTCCTTTCATCCATAACAATGAGAGCTACGTCATCCTAGCTGTCAAGCTAGCTCAACTCTTCATGCTGTTCTACTGGGACCTGTAGAGATGATCTAAATAGGGGGAATTTAGTGGCTGAGTAGTAAAAACTCAGAAACGGTTTTGGATATGATTATATGTGTAAACTTGACATTTGAAATGTGCCTAATTTAAATAGTTATGTACAAATGTGTCTGTGCATATGCAGATATTTATCTATCCATTGATCTATATCAACAGTATGTAGATATATAGCCAAGTGCCGCATAATGATGTTCTGATCAAGGATGAATGCATGGAAAATAAAAAAAGACTTAAGAAAGAAAAGAGAAGAAAGCAAAAAAGAAAAAAAATCCTGAAAAAACAAAAAAGTCGGACCACATATATGATGGTGGTCCCATAAGATACCATATAGCCTAGGTATATAGTAGGCTATAGCATCTGAGTTTGCACAAGTATACTTTATCACATTTGCACAATGATGAAATTGCCGAATGACACCTTTCTCAGAACATATCCCCATAATTAAGTGACATGATTGTAGATATATTTGTATGTGTGTATTTGAGGCATATTTCTGCAAAGATTAAACTTCTAATGAAAAGTTTATTGATTAACATTCAGCAGTCTTTTCTGAAAACCCTACATTACTGATATAACTGACATTATAGGTTTCCTCTCAGTATGGGTACTATGGACTAAGTCTTTGTGTCCCTGCAAAATTTGTATGTTGAAGCCTAATCTTCAATGTGATGGTATTTGGAGGTGGTGCCTTTAGGAGGTAATTATGTCATGAGGTTGGAACCTTCATGAATTAGATTAGTGCCATTATAAGAAAAATCATGAGAGAGCTTGCTTTTTTTTCTGCTCTCTGCCATATGAGGAGATGAGAAGGTAAACCAGGAAGTGGACCCTCAGCAGAAAAGGGATCTTCGGGGACCTTGACCCTGGATTTTCTAGACTCCAGAACTATGAGAAAGAAATGTTTGTTGTTTAAACCACCCAGTCTATGCTATATTTGTTATAGCAGCCTGAATGAAGATGTTGGGTCAATTCTATTATCCTCTATGGTCATACTCGCTAAGCTTCTGGTTCATTTTTTGGCCAATGCATTAATTTGCTTATCCAGCACCGGGTGAAAGAGTGAGTGAGTAAAATGCCATTAATCTTGCTGGTAACGCGTCTAAAAATCACGTCTCCTGTTGATAGTATGTCTACGGTACCTTCTTTTTTCTGCAAAGCTATCATATCATTCTCATTAAGAAAGTACTGATTGGTTATCTTTATGAAATCCTGAAGTTTTTTTTCTATCATGATAATAATGAACTTTATACAGAGTAACATATTGTTCAGTATGGTGACAAATGACTCAAATAATAAGTTGGGCTTAAGATTACGAGACCATCTAATTTGTAATATTTATTAAGAATACAGACAACGTGTAAGTGAGCAGGAGTTTTAAACACTGGAAGATTTGGTGAATTTTGTTCAAGGCCTAATGAAAGGTGGAATAAAACTAATTGTCCAGATGCCTGTGCATGTTTCTACCCCAGTGTTACAAACTCTTTATTTCTGCCTGTTCTTTGGGTATTGAGTAGCTCCTTCCTCCTTACCCGACTCCATATACCCTTTATGGGAAGTACCTGACTCAGTAATGTGACACCAGTACAAATAGGTGTGCATCATACTTTGAAGGGCAAATCTTTACAAAAGGCAAGGCACTTTAAAAATGAAGTAATTTCTCTCTCATTGCATGTGTAGAAACCAAAGTGAAGCCTGATATTTTACTCTTCTTCCTTTTTGGTAAAGGTATCTTACAGTTTTTAGAAGAACCATTTGTGTCAAATAAAGTGTGAGTCACAGAAATCAAAAAAGTTTGTGCTGTTCTACTGCCACCACATCATGATAGGCAAATTTATTCCTTCTGTGTTTGACTACTTGGCTGATATGACTTTAGATATAACTTTCTTAAAGGTAACAAATACAACTTCCAGTTGTGCTTTTTATTTGTTCACAAAAATTATGGGTTTATAAAAACATAAAATGAGAAATCAAGAGGGAGGGAGGAAAGAGAGGAAAGAAAGAAAAGGAGGGGGGAGACCAAGTATGTACCAAGCATAGAGAGAAATGTCGCTTAAAATAGTAGCATAGTTGGGAAAAAGATGGGAGAGAGAAAAGCACCCAAGCTACATGCACCTTTGTTTCTTTTGATATAAGAAAGAAAAAAACCTCTGTTTGTAGCATTACTTTTTCTTGATGCTGTAATCCTATTAACTTTAGTACTTTTGTTGGTATCGATTTCCTGGTGAAAGTGGAAATATTGCAAGTATTGTTAAACTTGTAAGCAATATCACTCTTAGAACCAGGCAAGACTTGGCTTCAGGTTGTGCTTTAGAGTGACTCTCTGCAACCGCCTCCTTACCAAGTAGGTGAGGAAATCTTGGGGACAAGATTACTGCCTTTTTGAGACTCCTACCCTCACTTCTAGACTATATCCAAAACCATGAAAATATCTGTTCAACAGGCCCCAGTACTGGCTCCGAGGCCTGTGTGGACCTCTTCCTACGCAGACTGTGGTTGCTGGTGTGTTCACTCTTAGGCCTGAGGGGCAACTGAGTGGGGGTGTTTCCAGTCTTGATCATGCTGGTTGTGGGTGGGAAGGGGTGTAGGGGTAGTTCATACCATGCCTACCAGGCCCCTGTTGGGAGGAAAAGGGCAGAGCAGGGGTATAGACCTCAAGATTCAGGAGGGGTAAGTATGCCCCACAGCACCCTGTCAAATTTTGGCATGAAACCTCAAAGGATCTATCTGAGAAATCTGTATTAGGACTTGGCCTTCCACATTGTTATGAAGGTGTTATTTATCAAGGTAGAAAAATATATCACATTTTATTTAACAGCTTGATTTATAGCTTTTAAATATGTAGACATGGTATGTTGGCCTCCAGCTGTACCCTTGCTACAGATCCCACAGGGAGAGAGCTCTGAGTGGGTTTTGGCTGTAACCTGTTTTCACAATATGGCCCTTCTTCTACACTAGGTTGTGGAAAGTAAAAAGGAAGAGAAGGGAAAGGAAAGGAGAGATTGAGGGTTATCCGTTATCTGGTAGGAACGGTGCTAGCCAGGGACTTCCACCCACTTAATCTCAACACCATTTCAGTTCTGGTTTTATAGCTGAAAAAAACAGGTGGTAGAGCTTGGATTTAAATTCAGATACTTTAAATATTTGCAAAATAGAATGCATCTAATTAATTGACTCAGTAGGCATTTTATATGTATGGTTTACTAGTAGTAAGAAGTCAAAGCAATTTGGTGGTTTAGCACGTTTTATAGTGTGATGACATTTCTTTGCTATTCTGATAAAGCCTGACCTGCCATTTTCCACTTTGGAATATATATTCCCTCTTTCCAATTATTGTGGCATGTCCGTGCCGGAGCACTGATGTTTAAAATATATTTGTTTTGTTTTGTTTTGTTTAATTGTCAGGGAACAAAATTAAAAGTTAGGTTAAGCAAACCTGCCCTATAGTAATAGCTTAATGATCTCCATTTCCTACTTTTTAAAATACCTTGACATTGACAATCTTCTTTCTCAATTTTATGCCTGTTGTTGTTTATTTGCATCTCAACAAAACTTAATATATATCCAAAACACTGAGAGCCGTATTCTGCAGCAATGGTGGAGGGAGAGGGTGGAGTAATACATTAGCAAATGAAAAGAATGGAATTAGATACCGGAAACAAGCAATTCTTTATCTGGGTAGGTGATATTTCAATAGATTTCTATGAAGTCAGCCTAAATTGTGAGTTGTAACTTAAATGCAGCAGAAGAATAGAGTGTTATGATTAAAAGCCTTTGTCCAAGGTTGTTCTGAACAATTTCTTTCTTTATTAATGAATCAGAGAATAAATGAATAATCTAGGATACCTGCACTGAGGCCCTTAATAAAGGATGAAGTCTTGGACCGTCTGACATCCAGCTCTTACTTAAAGAAAAAAACTTAAACGTCATGTCATCTAGCTACTGCACTCATTATTCTGGGTCATTGTAGCCTCTCACAGAAATTGTCCTTCCTGAATGTTTCTTAATGTTAGGTCTCCAGTGTCACTACAAAAAGCCATCACAGATTTCTGTTTCTGTATGTGTTGTGAAGTGGTTGATGAAGACATTGTTTACCTCTCTCAGTGCCATCCAGGTTTTATTCAAAGAAAAACATAGGCTCCTCTTAAGAATTAGAACATGTTCCCCTCCTAGATAACAACAAGCAATTTACTATATTTAACTGCTAGCAGCCTAGGGTCAAATTTGTGCCTGTTTCCTGGCCTTTATATTAGCTATTTTCTCTACCTAAAAATTTCTCCCCCTCAATCTCTGCAAGTATGGATTCTCATCATTGAGATCTCCACTCACGTTCTTGGGGAGATCTTCTCTGACCATCTTACCTAGAGTGATGAAGGGGAGGAAATATTTTTCCTTTGCCCTCTTAGATTTCGTGACTAGGGCCTGTGAATTGTACTGGCAAAAAACAGACTAACAGGAGAAAAAGCATACAAATTTTATTTGATGCTAATGTTTTTATGTGGCATGGGGTTCATTTTAGAAAAAAGTAAATTCCCCAAAGAAGCAGTGAGACCTGGGGACTTAAATGCCATTTTAATAAAGAGTGGTAAATTGTGGAGACATGACAAAACAAAGGAAAAAGGGGTTTGGGTTAGGGGCGCATGGGGTTCATTTTAGAAAAAAGTAAATTCCCCAAAGAAGCAGTGAGACCTGGGGACTTATATGCCATTTTAATAAAGAGTGGTAAATTGTGGAGACATGACAAAACAAAGGAAAAAGGGGTTTGGGTTAGGGGCAATAAATTGTGGAAAGTGGCTAGGAAATATATGGAGGTAACTAAAGGACAATAAAGGTTATTTTAGTTAAATTTGTTTGTACAGACTCACCTCAATGTCAAATATTTATCTCTGGTGATAAGAATGTTCTCCTCTTTCAGACACAGGGAGGACACCTTTCTTGTGGGAAATTTATGCCCTGCTTTTAGGTAGAAAGGAGAACAGAAAGTCCTTCCTTCATCTGCTGTTTTTCAAGTGACTTCATCTCAAAATAATCATAGGCCAAAGTAGCATATTTTGGGGTGGTATAGTCTGAGTCCATTTAGTGGCCTTCATGCCACCTTCTATTGCTCTCTGAAATTATGCTATTCTATTCTATCCTTGACTCTCTCTTCCATTTGAATATAATTCTCCTTGGAGGTAGAGACTTAGTTTTATTTTAGCACTTAAGCAATGCCTGGTATATGGTAGATGTTCAACTCAATGACAATTGAATGATTTTTAAAAATTCAAGGACTAATTATAAGTATATTGATCCTTATGATTGCTATATTTGCTTTTATAATTCTGTCATTCCTATTTCCACACTATTTAATAGTAGTCAACTTTCAGGTTAATGGCTCTACATTCTTTTCCCATAAAGAGAAAGATAAATAAATAAATTAATAAATTAAATTAAATAAGAAAATAGAAGAGGGAGGCAGGGCAAGATGACAGACTGGAGGTGCCCAGGTGTGTTCCTCCCACAGAAGAAGAACTGAACAACTAACAGACAGCTAAATATTGGTGGGAGCCTCGGTAGAAGAGTGTAGGAGTGCAGCAGGAGACTGGTGAGATCCTTGCAGAGCATGAAAGCCCAGGATAGTGACATAAAGAGGAGAGAGAGGCACACAGCCTCAGCTGCCGCATCTTTGACACTGGGATCTGTGCAGGAGGAATTTTCCCTTGTGGTGAAAAGGTAGATAGGCAGAGGACTCACACCAATCCCCATCCTCACCACAGAGGCCCACAGATCATCTCTCCCCAGTTAGAATGGCTATTGTCCAAAAGACAGAAAATAACAAATGCTGGTGAAGACATGGAGAAAGGGGAACACTTATTATACATTGTTGGTGGGAATATGAAGTAGTACGGCCATTATGGAAAACAGTATGGAAGTTTCTCAAACAACTACAGTTAGAACTACTGTATGACCCAGCAATCCCAATACTGGGTATTTATTCACAGGAAAGGAAGTCAGTGAGTCGAAGGGACACTTGTACTCCCATGTTTATTGCAGCTCTATTCACAATAGTGAAGAGTTGAAACCAATCTAAATGTCCTTCCAAAGATGACCGGATAAAGAAAATGTGGTATATATATATACAATGTGCTGTGGATTGAATGTACCCCCAAAGTCATCAAGGCTTAGTTTCCACTGTGACAGTGTCGAGAGGGTAGGGAATCCTATTATGGTAGTTGAAAGATAGGGCCTTGAAGAGGTGATTAGATTATGAGGACCATGCCCTGGGAAATGGATTAATCCACTGATGGTTTAATGGTGGTCACGGGTGTGGTTCTGTTGGCTTTAAAAGGACAGCACATGAGAGTCTCTCTCTCTCTCTCTTTGCTTCCGCCATTTCACCATGTGATATCCTGAGTTGCTGTAGTCACAACCAGGGAAAAGTCTCCATTGTTCTAACCTTAATTCCTAGAAATGGCACCTATTTGGTTCGTTCTTAAAGAATCAACCGATTTTGATAACTTTTCTTTCCCTAAATATTTTTACTTGAAACAAATAGTTGCACCAAGCAAGAGCTTACTTTCTCCACTCCAAATTAAAACAGAGCTCAACAGGGACAAAATTCATTCGGCAAGACAGTTCCATTATGTGAACATGTTTTTGATAACCTTTTGAACACTACTCAAAAATATCAAAAGACCTTTAAGTTCCACAAATACATTCATCTGCATCTTGAAGTAAACAGTAAACAACAAAAGTTTTCCAGTAGCTGTTACGTTACACTTTTCAACAAAATGTTTTACATGCATGGAAGTTAGAAAGATATGCAATTGCACTGAATGCGGTCCATACTTCATAGAATCACTAGAACATTCCGCTCTAAAAATATAAAACTGATTATCCGAATTATTTAGTCTCTGAAAACTGCTTCTTGTCACTAACTATAGAGCACACAGCTGGAGGAGGATGTCTGATGAAAAACTGCATCAGAGTGTCTAACCATGTTGCTCCTCTGCTTAGTACTCCTCAATTATTTTCTATTTTCTATAGCATTGATATCCAAAAAGGGGTACATACACCCCAGGGGTTTTTCAAGGCAATCCACTGTGAGAAGAAAAAACAATAATTTGGGCTGGCCAGTTAGCTCAGTTGGTTACAGTGCAGTGTTATAACACCAAGGTCAAGGGTATGGATCCCCATACTGGTCAGCCACCAAAAAACAAACGATAAGTTTATTTTTAGTCTTAGTCTTTGAAAATATTTGGTTTTGTACATGCTTTATATTGTACGTGACATATTACTACTATACGTTTATTAAAGTTGCATGCTCAAAACAGTTTAACTGACAGTCAAAAAGTTCTGGATGAAGTTCTGATACATGCCCTAACATGGATGAACTGTGAAGATGTTATGCTAAGTGAAGTAAGGCAGACACGAAAGGACAAATATTGTATGATTTCACTTATTTGAGGTACCTACAGTAGTCAAATTCATAAAGGCAGACAGTAGAAGTGTGGTTGTCAGGGGCAGGGAGAAGGTGGGAAATGCGGAGCTATTGTTTAATGGGTACAGAGTTTCCATTTGGGAAGATACTCTGGAGACATATGGTGGTAATGGTTGCACAACAACGGAATGCTCTTAATGCTGTCAAACTGCACACTTAATAAAAGTTAACACAGTAAATTTTATGTCATGTATATTTTGCCACAGTAAAAATAAGGTTTGGAGACCCCTGGGTTACAACATTAAAATGAAATATAAGGTAACAACCAGAAGCATAAAACAAACAAACAAAAAAACATGGGAATATAAGACCTCTCCCATCCTGTCTCTTTTCATTCTCATCTCTGGCCTGCAGGACAGTTTTACTTTGGATTAGCATGTCTTAATACATGCCATTTCCTCATCCTGGAGTGCTCCCCCTCATCCTGGAGTGCTCCTCCTCATCCCCATTGCGTTATAAGTTCCTACTCATCTTTTCAAGCCTATCCTGAGTCATTGCACCCAAAGTGTATGCATGTCTCACACATGCACATTCCTTCCTTTCTTCCTTCCTCCCTCCCTCCCTCCCTCCCTCCCTCCTTCTTTCCTTCCTTCCTTCCTTCTTTTCTTCCTTCCTTCCTTCCTTCCTTGTGGCTGGCCAATACATTCTGCACATTTCTCATATTTAGTATCTACATGTCAATGTCTTTTGCTTGGTTGATTTTCTTGAAGACAAGAATACTAGTATCTTCAGCACCTAGAAAAAGGTTGGCACATGCTCAATAATACGTTTGTTGAGTTAATGAGTAAATGAATGAAATCAATGGGTGGCGTGGCAGTTGTGCAATAAAGATCCTGGTAGATAAAGGAGGCCCTTCCCCATGGCCAGTTCCATCTAGCCATGTCTTGATCACTTCTTCACTGGCTCTAGGATCACAGCACCTGGGTGTGGATCTAAGTCAGCTGAGGAATGATTTATCAGTTTTTAACATGTCTTATATTTCTCTTCTCTATATTAGTTTTGTCAGAGCATCCTTTAAAATTCTGCCATTATTAGCAAGGGCATATAAAAATCACATCTACCATGCACTGAAGGACCCATAGGTTACCCCTCTGGACATAGTATCACATTTTTATAACCAAATATGAATAAAGAAATTCAATTATTTTTGTTCCGGGCTAATCAAAGATTCTAAGTAGAGTGATTTTCTCCTTTACTTTTCTTTCTTTCTTTTTTTTTTTTTTTTTTTTTTTTTTTTTTTTTTTTGTTAACCAAATCTATACATCTAAAAATATAAATAACATATTTGAAAATAAATACTCACCTAGAGTTTAAATTGCCACTCCAATCTGATATTTAGGCTTGTCACTATGTTACAATGGTGCTACTGTTTTTGAAATATTCAAAACTTTACTGAATATTTTTAAAATACTGTAATTATAATCTCATAGTGTGCTTTTGCTTCTTCATTCTGAACATTTCTGCATAGAAATGAAATACTAAATTCAGATGTAAAATTAGATTTCTTTTAATGAAGGAATCCTTGGAAAACAAAGTCAATACTGCTTTGAGAAAATTGAGGCTTCACTGTATTGAAGTTACAAGCAAAATTTATTTATGTATTTGATTTTTCATACAACTGCAGTTAAAATTTTCTTTCAGTAAATCATTGATCAAATAAGATTTTGGATTGGGATAACCTATCAGAGCTAAAATCCTATATGCTTTTTTGCTATATGTTTTTATAAATATGTACAAATTAAAAATAACAAAAAAAATCAAAATATTCAGCCCACAATTTGATTTCATTTTCAAAATATTATTCTTTATATGTTTGTGTTCAAACCCTTATGACCTTCCCTGCCCTCAGATTACATCATGTGTTGTAAGAGCACATTTTTTTAATACTATATGTAACTATATAATACTGTGATACTGTATGCATATCCACTACATGCTTATGTGTACTATATACATATATACTGATGCATAGATTATTGTTCTGTATGTGGTATTTGGAACCTGTTGCCTGAAATAATTGATTAAGTTGAAACAGAAGAGTATGTTTCAACTGGTTGAAAGGAAAACCAACCCTGTTTCTCATTTGTCTAAAATGTATAAAAATAGAGAATAGTATACCCCTTTAAGTAAACCAGTATAAAGGTTTTGACAATTAAAACAGGAGGAAAAAAGCTCTGATGCTCAGATAATTTTCCCACAAATTATCTCAAACTCATCTCCACTCTAAATTGATGCATAATTAGCAAAAAAGAAAGAAAGAAAATGATGAAATCAGTCCCCATTCCCATGACTTGCTTCTCTTTAAGTTTCTGCTAAAAAAAATCACCTTATTAGTGAGGCCTTCCCTGACCTCTCTGTATACAATAACCACCACCTGCTTTATTTTCTTTTATAGTACCTTATCACTATTTAGTATCCTATGTATTTTTTAATTAATTGGTTTATTGCTTCTCTTTCATACTAAAATATGTTTCATAAGGCTGAAGTTTTTCTTTTTTTAATTATAAGCATGTTATTATTACAAATCATGATTTTTCTTTATGCCCTTTACCCAACTTGTCCCTCTCCAAACTACCCCTCTTCCCACCCTGCCTCTCCCCCATCTCTAATATCCTTAGTTTTTTTTCCCCTTCTGAAAGTTCAACGTATTGTTTTGGTCTTTCCTTCCTTCCTTCCTTCTTTCCTTTCTTAGCACCCAGTGGTAAGTGAGAACATGCGGTATTTCTCTTTCCTTGTCTGGTTTATTTTACTTAACATAATTTTCTCCAGACTCGTCCATGTTGTTGCAAATGGCAGAATTTCATTGTTTTTTATGGCTGAGTAGTATTCCATTGTGTGTGTGTGTGTGTGTGTGTGTGTGTGTGTGTGTATACATAGCACATTTTGTATATATATATACAAATGTGCATATATATATAGCACCTTTTCCTTATCCAGTCATCTGTCAATGGACACTTAGGTTAGTTCCATATTTTGGCTATTGTAAATAGAGCTGCAATGAACATGGGAGTGCAGGTATCCCTTCAACATGATGATTTCCATTCCTTTGGGTATATACCCAGTAGTGGGATTGCTGGATCATATGGCAGTTCTATGTGTAGTTGTTTGAGAAACCTCCATACTGTTCTCCATAATGGCTGTGCTAATTTACAGTCCCACCAACAGTGGGACTAGCTAGCATCCCCGCTAGCATTTGTTGTTCTTGGTCTGATGTTGCTACCATCTAGAACAGGATTTCTCAACACTGGCATTACTCACATTTTGGGCTAGATAATTTTGTTGCAGCAGGGTTGTCCTATGCATTATAGGATATTAGCAGCATCCCTAGACTCTACCCTCTAGTTTCTGGAGCTGCCTCTAACCCCCCTAGTGTGACAACTCCTAGGACATTGACAAGTATCCCAGCAGAGGGGTGGCAGTGCATGAAGGGTAAAGTTGTCAGGTTGGAACCACTCATCCAGAACAATGCCTGGCACAATGAGCACTCAATAAATATTTGTTGAATGAATGAACAAATGGATAAAATCAGTGTTTCTCATCCAGCCAAAATTTTGCATCCTCAATAGTAGAACAATTAAAATGGAAAAATTGAATACAGGGAGGACTTTAACAAGTCAAGTTCCTGTTCTATTAAGGGCTTGGAATCTGCCCTCTTTCATTCATCTTTTTCTGTAAGGACTTTAAATAAAGACATTTCCAGAAATGTAGTTACCCATTTACGTAGCTCCTAATTATTCTGGCTATGTTATGCTGATCACTGCCGGGGACTGTTAATTCAAACCAATGCCACTTAAGTATTTTTCAAGCCAGGTAAGCTTTGTTGAATTCCTTTTTGAAATCCATTTCCCTGCTTTCTGCATCAATTAGCAGTCAGAGGAGATCAATCACATGCCCTTCGAATGAGGATAAAATATTTCCCTAACCCAGTGTTTGAGCTTTTAAATTCAGAGCCATAGAGAGTCTGCTCCTCCACATTTTCACATAATATTTGCTGGCTCTTCTCCAAAACCTGCCTGACATGCAATTATTTTCAACCTGTTTCACAGAAGGCCTGCTCCATTCATCTTTCTGTGGGTCAGATTTCCATTGAAACTGATTAAAGATTTTACTGTGTGAAACTTATGTCAGTAGGGTACAGTGCAATGCTAAGCCAAGGTCTTTTGGGGTTTGTAGGGGCAGATATGAAATACAGCATAGAAAAGGACAAAATAATGCTTATAATCACATTTGGTGGTTTGGTAATGATCTGCCTAGACTAAAACCCTAGACTGAATTATGGATGGGTGTTTGCAGTCTATGGGTAGAAAGGGGACTGGACAGATGTGGGTAAGGAGCGGGTGATGGTCAGAAGACCTGAACTTAATTTCTGCCTCTGTTATTTAGAATAAAAGACTTACTCTCTAAAATTAGCTTCCTTTTCTATATAAGGAGATATGATTGGGTAGAACTTATCACCTTATCTCCTCTACCCACTCTTTTCCCATTGTTCCCTATTTCTTTAAATGGCACTGTTACCTGGTTAACCAACTCAGAAATCTGAGAGTCAACTTTGACTTCTCCTCTCCTTTACTCTTTAACTCCTGCATTGATAACTTATCAGTTCATGCTAAAAATTTTTTCTCTTTCTGTGCCTGGTTTATTTCACTTAACATAATTTTCTCCAAGCTTATCTATGTCATTGTGGATGGCAGAATTTAATTTTTTGAAATGGCAGAATAGTACAATATTTTTAAAAAGTCCATGGAAAGATTTGTATTCTCTTTTAATTCTATTTTTCTATTAACTTTCTTTGTAAAAAAAATTTATTTGAATTAAAATTGATTATACATATTTTGGGGGTTCAATGTTGAGATATGTTGATCAAATCAATATTACTAGCATATATATTGTTACAAATCATACTTATTCTTTATGCCCCTTGTCCAATCTCATCCCATCCCCCGACCCCTCTAATTACCTTAGGTTTCTTCTCTCCTTCTGAAAGAATAATGGTTACTCTGTTGATTTGTTGCCTAGATAATCTGTCCAATGCTGAGAGGTGTGATCAGGTCCCCCAACATTATTGTAGAACAGATACTTCTTCTCTCACTCTGGAATGGGCTTTGTGGAGAGAGACACCCTCTTCTTTTCTTTATCTCTGCTGCTGACTCTCCTTGTGTCAATGCACTCCAGTGGCTAGTGGACCATCTGCATGGTGGTGGTGACATCTAGCCACTTTCATGGCAGCCATGGTTATTGTGGCGGCTGTGGTGGGCCACCCACATGGAGGTGATGTTTTTGGCATGCTCCTTGGTGCTGGTGGTATGCCTGGTTGTGGGTGGGGTCCATCCCCAGCTCCATACGTCGGGTCCCTGGGTGGGCCCTGAGGTGCTGGCACAGTGTGCCTTGTTGAGGGGAGGGGGTCCGGTCCCTGACTCCATGGCCTGAGGTGCTGGTGGTGTGTCTGAGCCAGAACTAATTTTTTTGTCCTTTGCTTACTTCTAAAGTGGGGGAACTTCCTGTTGGGACCAATGCTTGAGCTCTGTGGTTTAGCTAAATAGCTGCTTTGCTGCTGCTTCCCTAGGGAAGGCTTTTTGTGCAGCACAGGTTATTATGGTTGGCCTTATAGGTACTTACAGCTCTCCAGAGAGTCGGTGCACCTGGGTTGTGTAGAAACTCTGATCTGGGCCTTAGTCTTTTCATCAAACTGCACCCCATGCAATTCTATGTTCCTGACCCATCTCCTCTGAGTGGTCCTCCGCTGACTGGGGTGGAGATCATCTGTCCTTGCTGTGTCCCAGTGTTCTCCTGGTGGGCCTGTCTCTCCCACTGCCCTTGCTGCAAACACTTTCTGTGGGTCAGGCTGTGCACGGGTCCCTTGCAATGACTTACCGGCCTCTGAGTGCCTCCATTTTTTCAGTTGTTGTGGCTCCTCGCTCCTGTGTGGGTCCAAGGGAACTCTATTAGTGGTCTTGCTGGCCTAGAGGCCACCAAGGCCCTCTTCTCCCCCGCCGCCTCCAAGCAACTCCATCCGAAGGGTACAGCTGTGGCTTTTGCTGGCTCCTGCTCCATGTGCTCAGCAGTTCCAGCCTTAAAGCAGCTGCAGCACAAAATGGTCAGAGCAGTTTTTTATTTCTCTCATCGTGGCTTCTTCTGCCTTCATGCACTCTGTAGGTCTCTTCTCCTCTTCCCCGGAGCTCTAGCAGGCCCAGCTTGGCTGTTGTTGCTTTTTTATATAGTTGTAAATTGGTTGTTTTCTGAGAGTGATGCTGGGGACAGTCTGTTCCACCATCTTGACCAGAACCTAGTTCATGCTAATTTTAACTCCTAAATTTCTCTTGATCTGTTCAATTCTCTCCATCCTCTTGGCAACTAGACTAAGCTAAACTGCCTCCTTCTTTCCTCTTGCAACTAGGCTGTCCAGGTAAATAGCCACTTCACTGCCTCTCTGCCTCCAGGCTTGCTCTTCACCTTCTTCTCCCAAATCTGGTCCTACAGAGGCCAGAATGATCTTGCTAAGAGAATCTGATCATGTCCCTCACTTGTTTAAAAATTCCTCATTGATTTCCCATTGTTCTTAAAAATCCCAGATTCCTTAATGAGACCTTCAAGATCTGCCTCTGACAATTTCTCTAGACTCACCTCCTTCTCACATCCTCTAACATTTGTACTTCAGCCACATTGTTTTCACATCTTCTTTTGCCACCAAACCTTTGGACATGCTACTCCTTTTTCCTGTTTTCCTTCTCTCTTCACTTAGTGATCTCTCCTTTGGATTTCCATTGTGTATCATTTCTGCACTAGGCCTCACTTCTAGGCTGTGCTGTGCTATGCTTAGCACAGGTCACAGCTTATTGTAATTATATTTGTATACCCATTTTAAAATATTGTCTGACATTTTAAATTGCAAAGCAATTTGTTGCAGAATCTTTCTAGAATAATTTTTTCCTCAATCTTTTATATTTGTCTCATCCAACTCCTAATATAGCAACAGTATTTTGGCAACTTGACTCTGTCAATCATTTCAAAGCTTAAGGCAGTTTTCATGGAAAAACGCACACAGTTTTTTACTCTCATATTTCATCCATTTATGTAAATTTAGTTAATATAATTACAATAAGAAGTACAACTGACATAATCAGGTTTCTTTTGAATACAACTAAGTCATGGAAAACATACAATTTGATCATTAAGTGGAGGAGTGCATAGACATCAATTCGTATGTTTTAGACAAGGAATGAAAAATATCTATGTTTCGAACTAAAATGGTGACGGGTCTGGAGCGCCCGCGTCAGGAAACAGCGCGATCCTGAGAGCTG
>NW_007733386.1:111626-111998 GCF_000696425.1 Galeopterus variegatus | reverse complement strand
TTATTTTTTCAAAATTAGTAATAATGTTCATTTATTTAGTTATTAACATGAAATTTATTACAGGTATAGTTCTCAGTGCTAAACATTATTCAAAACCACCCTCTCAGGAATATTTCTCTCATGTATTTTTTTAAGAACCGTGGGTACTAGAAGTGGGAATGGGAGAGGGCAGATGGTGAGAAAGTGGTTATTGGACAGAAAACAGCTAGTTAGAAAAAATAAGTTCTTTTTGGTGTACATTTGAGCTAGGCATCTAGAATTAGCAGTAATTTCTGCATGTTATCAAATGGCTAGAAGAGTGGAGATGGAACGTCCTCATAAGAAAGAAATGATTAAGTTTTGTAATGTGAGTATGTTAATTATCACACATTG
>NW_007733386.1:110973-111392 GCF_000696425.1 Galeopterus variegatus | reverse complement strand
TAATATTCAACTGTGTACCCCACAGATATGTATAATCAATTATGTTTCAATAAAAATAAATAATTGATTAATTTAAAAAATTAAAGTCACAATTAGATTTTTTTATTTATGATGAACATGTGAATGTTCTGATCTATCAACTCATTTCTTTGCTATAGGTCTGTTTTACCGTTTGGAAAACTACATATTCTAGTTGTACCTCAGATGCAGAGCATTAAGTAGTTTATATAAGGAAGCTGATAATAAGCTTTTACTGTTGGTTTCATGTGTGTACAAACTTCAGAAGTCACAATCATGGAGATAATGTTCAAGGACACCAACAAATATCAGAGGTCATTTATTCATGGCTGCAGCTGTGCAAATGCCTTATTAACTCTTGTAGTGGCTGTGTGTGTGCATGTCTGTTTATATATGTGAGG
>NW_007733386.1:108688-109648 GCF_000696425.1 Galeopterus variegatus | reverse complement strand
TGTGAGAATCATCATCTTTACAAATTACTTTAATGATTTTCTTAAAAAGCCCATAGTAATTTTATTTATTTTTTTCAGCTTAATTGACATATGATTAACAAATAAAACTGTGTACATTTATTGTTTACAATGAGCTGTTTTGCTGTGCATATATATTTTGAAATGATTACTGTGCTCAAGCTATTGCACATGCCCTTTACCTGACACAGTTACCTTCCTTTGTGTGTTGTGAACACTCAAATCTGTACTGTGAGCAAACGTCAAGAATAGAGGACATTTGTCTTAAGCACCGTCACCACGCTGTATGTGAGGTCTCCAGAGCGTATTCATCTTGCAACGGCAAGTTCACACCCCCTGACCAATATCTCCTCCTTTTCCTCGACCCCAGTCCCTGGTCATCACCATGTTATTCTCTTACTATGAGTTCAACATTTTTTTTAAGGTTTCACATCTAAGTGAAATTATGCAGTGTTTGTCTTTCTGTGTCTGGCTTATTTCACTAAGCATAATGTTCTCCAGGTTCACCCATATTTTTGTAAATAGCAGGATTTTCTTTTTTCTATGGCTAAATAACATTCCACTGTATATACCTACCATGTTGTCATTACCCAGTCATCTGTTGATGAACACTTAGGTTGTCTCCATATCTTGGCAACTGTTAATAATGCTGCAGTGCATATGGGGTGTGGATATCTCTTCTACATGCTGATTTGGCTTCCTATGGATATATAGCCAGAGTGGAATTGCTGTGGCTTATGGGGATTCTATTTTTAATTTTTTGAGGGAAATCCATACTATTTTCCATAGTGGCTGTAACAATTTTCATTCCTACCAGCAATGCGCTAGGATTCCTTTTCTCCCCCATATCTTTGCCAATATTTATGTTTTGACTTTCTGACAATAGCCAACCTAACAGGTGTGAGATAATACTTCATTGTACTTTTGAATTGCGTTTCATTG
>NW_007733386.1:106599-107497 GCF_000696425.1 Galeopterus variegatus | reverse complement strand
TGTGGTCTCACTTGCTTATTTTTGCTTTTGTTGCTTATGCTGCATTGTATTTTTGAAGATACAGAAGTGTAGTTTTCTTTAAATCACTGCTAATAAATTACCTTAGTAATTAGCACCATTATTGACAATGTACTCATTCTTCTGATCAAATAATTATTTTGGTAAATTTTGTATTCCCATATTTATTAATTTTAAAGGAATTGAACCATAATAAAATACATGAAACATTAAAATCATGCTAAATTATGTTATTCTAGAATAATTCAGAGGCAAAAATAGTAAATATTGTCAAGCTTGTGACACACTAGACATTTCGTAAGGATTATCTCAGTTTAATCATTTTAAGAACCCTGTGAGATAGGTACTGTTCTCCAAATTTACACAATTAATAAGGAATATAGTCAAGGTTTAATCCCAGACTATTTGGCACACAGCTGTCAACCTTTATGCTACGCTCTTTTCACAAAAATTCAGGGGCTGAGCCCGTGGCACACTCGGGAGAATGTGGCGCTTTGAGCGCAGCAGCGCTCTCGCCGCGGGTTCGGATCCTATATAGGGATGACCGGTGCACTCACAGCGCTCACTGGCTGAGCGTGGTGCACCCGGTCTCAAAAAGGACAAAAAAAAAAAAAAATTCAGGAACTTTGTATGTCTTCAGGGGGCAGGACATTATCAATAATAGTTGACATAACAAAGCACATATTTTGCATAGTTATATGTGTTTTATATATCGGTGTAGGATTTTTTTAAAGAAAACTACATTTTCCATAGAATATGAAAGGCATCTCATCCACTCTTCTATTTCCACCTGATTTAGATTCTAAACACAGTACTTCGTCAGACTGTATCAGCCCATCTGTTTACTTATGTGCTCCACATTGCACTGTTTTTCAAAAGG
>NW_007733386.1:97618-105922 GCF_000696425.1 Galeopterus variegatus | reverse complement strand
AAAAAAAAAAAAAAAAAAGGACAAAAAAAAAAAAAAATTCAGGAACTTTGTATGTCTTCAGGGGGCAGGACATTATCAATAATAGTTGACAAAACAAAGCACATATTTTTGCATAGTTCTATGTGTTTTATATATCAGTGTAGTATTTTTTTAAGAAAACTACATTTTCCATAGAATATGAAAGGCATCTCATCCACTCTTCTATTTCCACCTGATTTAGTTTCTAAACACAGTACTTCGTCAGACTGTATCAGCCCATCTGTTTACTTATGTGCTCCACATTGCACTGTTTTTCAAAAGGAGAAAACAAAAAAGAATAAAAAATACCAAAATTTATGTTTGTATTCTGCATGGGGAATGATGAAACCTTAGCAAATCTTTCAACACATTATAGCATATTTTGATCTACTCTCTTGGGTTTCTTCTTGAAATAGCGTCTCTGGAGTTCTGAACTGAGATGTTGTCCACAGCGGCTCATTATTAGTGCTGTCATTTCCCCCTTAACCTGCAGTTTAAAAACATTGTATGGCTATGGTCATGATGTATCTGATTGATTCTCTGAAAGCTATATTTTCTGACTTAACTAGTAGCTGGGAAGGGTTTTAAATAACGAGAAGAGAATAGTTAAAACATAGCTGGTTCAAATTTTGAATAAATAGCATACATTTTATAATATTCCCAATGCTGATACTTGAACATAAGTTAAGTTCCACATTCTTACTTAATCAATGCAAAATTTCTTCAACCATTTTAATTAAGTGATTATTATATTTCAGGTGCAGAAGATACAGAGTTTCAAGACAGACAGTGTTTATGTTCCAGAACTTCAGAGTTCAGTGGGAAACACATAAGTAAACAGATGGATTTTAGAGTGTCCTAAACTACATCTGAAAACCACATGGCATCTAACACAGATTAGGTAGTGGAGCAAATGACCATCTGAAGTTAAAGAGAATTACACATACAAATGAAAAGGTATGCTCTAACTATATAATTCGTAATAATTCATATGTAAAATGTGAATAATATAAAGTTTATTACTGTTCACGTGTTTTGGGGTGTGCCCCAAATTCACAAAGCTTCCATTTTCCATGCCAAATCATACTATATTTTGACTCTTAATTCTGATGAGAGGAACACTAGGTACAAGAGATTAAAACCAAAGCATTTAACATTTCCTTTCTTTCCTTAATAACCTCAATATCTGGATCATGCATATGTGTGGAGCAGGAACTGCACCCACCCATCCACAAGGTGAGAATGTGCAATTCCACCTTCTCCCTGTAGGTGGAGAGGAGAGAGTTTTAGGTGGACTGCATGAAGGTGTTACTCAAAAGTTTGCATTGTGAATCAAGTTTTCTCACGCTGTGGGAAAAATTATTGACAATAGGTTATCTCCTTCCCCTCTTTGTCAGAATTTAGGGACATTTTCAAAACGGTTGTTCACAGTTGTCATTGGCAAAATATTTTTCACAGACTTTATGATTTTGAAAATTCTATCACAAAGTGACTAGGGGACATGCCTATTCATCAAAAAGGGCATTTGTGAAGCCCTAAAGTTTCAGTATCACCTTATTCATCCAATTAATCCCCAGTTAGCAGAAGCAATGGACAGCTGTAATATGTTGGAGATGTGTGCAGCAAGTCTGGAGTGGTCAGATGTTCTAATGACAGCACTAAGGGTCAGTAGATATAAACGGATGACAGAAATTATTGATAAGGCATGAGACTTTCTATTACTCCTCTAAAGGCAGCCCACTGACCATATACTCACATCTTAGATAATGTGGTATAAGAGTACTTCAAAGCTTTAATGAAGTGTGCCAACCCAGTCACAGGTGGGCAAAGCTCTAAAAATTAACACAGAAGATCAATGCCATAGTAGGGAGCCTGCTGTATGGTAATTAAGCATCGCTGATGGGAGTCATACGAATTTCTGAGCAGCACTAAGAGTGCAACAGGGATTACTGCTACACTTTCCTTGTGATGTTCATGGGAGAATGCAAGAAATCTTTGCCATTCCAAGTCCAGTTCTGTCCAGCTGACATGACTTTAAACTTAACTGAGACATGTCGTAAAATAGCACAAATCTTGAGCTCATGAAGGCATTCTTCATGTCCATTACAGTGTTTTCAATTCTTAGGATTTCCTTTTGATTCTTGGTTTGTTTGTTTGTTTATTATTTATATTTATTACTACAAATCATAAACATTCTTTATGCCCCTGTATGCAACCAATCACTCCCCAGCCGCCCCTCTTCTTTTCCCCCATCTACAGTATTCTTAGGTTTGTTCTCTCATTTTGGAAGTTCAACATATTTTTGTGCTCTTTTCTTTCTTTTCTCTTTCTTCCTTTCTTTTTTTCTTTCTTAGCACACAGTTATGAGTAAGGACATGCGGTATTTCTTTTTGTGTCTGGCTTATTTCACTTAACATAATTTTCTCCATGCTCATCCATGTTGCTGCAAATGGAAGATTTTCTTTCTTTTTCATGGCTGACTAGCATTCCATTCTGTTTATATACTGCATTTTCCTAATCCAGTCATCCGTCAATGGACATTCAAGTTGGTTCCATAGTTTGACTACTGGAAATAGAGCTGCAATGAACATGGGAGTGTAGGTATCCCTTAGACATGATGATTTCCATTCCTTTCAATATACACCTGGTAGTGGGATTGCTGGATCTTATGGTACTTCTATCTGTAGTTGTCTGAGAAACATCCATACTGTTTTCCATAATGGTTGTACTAATTTATAGTTCCTCCAACAGTGTAAAAGAATTCCCCTTTCCCTGCATCCTCACCAGCATTTGTTATTCTTGGTCTTTTTAATAAAGGCCAATCTAACTGGGGTGAGATGCTATCTCAGTGTGGTTTTGATTTGCATTTCTCTGATGACTATTGATGCTGAGCATTTTTTCATGTACCTGTTGACCATTTTTGTGTCTTCCACTGAAAAAAGTCTATTTATCTCCTTTGCTTATTTTTTTAATTGGATTGTTTGGTTTTTTTACTGTGTAGTTTTTTGAGTTACTTATATATTCTGGATATTAATCCCTTGTCAGATGTATAGTATGCAAATATTTTCTCCTATTTTTGTAGGTTGTCATTCCACTCTGTTGATCGTTTCCTTTGCTGTGCAGAACCTTTTTAGTTGTATATAATCCCGTTTGTTTATTTTTATCTTTTTTTGTCTGTGCTTTTGGGGTCTTATTCATAAAGAATAAGTTGCCCAGTCCTACACCCTGTAGGGTTTCCCTTATGTTTTCTTTTAGTAATTTTATTGTTTCACTCTTATATTTAAGTCTTTAATCCATTTTGAATTTATTTTGGTATATGGTGAGAGGTACAGGCCGAGTTTCTTTCTTCTACATATGGATGTTCAGTTTTCACATCACTACTTATCGAAGAGGCAGTCTTTTCCACAATTTATGTTCTTGTTGCCTTTGTCAAGGATCAGTTGGCTGTAAGCATGTGGGTTGATTCCTGGGTTTTCTATTCTGTTCCATTGGTATGAGTGTCTGGTTTTATATCATTATCATGCTGTTTTGGTCACAATAGCTTTGTAATACCTTTTGAAGTCAGGTAGTACAATGTGTCAGGGTTTGTTTGTTTATTTATTTGTTTGTTTGTTTTGCTCAGGATTGCTTTAGCTCTTCAGGGTCTTTTGTTGTTCCACATGAATGTTAGGATTTTTTTTTCTATTTCCATGAAGAATGTCTTTGGTATTTTGAGGGGGATTGCATTGAGTCTGTAGATCGCTTTGGGTAGTATGGACATTTTCACAATGTTAATTCTTCCAATCCATGAGCATGGTTTGTCTTTCCACCTTTCTGTGTCTTCTTTAATTTCTTTTAGTAGCGGTTTGTAGTTCTCATTGTAGAGATTTTTCAACGCCTTGGTTAAATTGATTCCTGGGTATTTTATTTTTTTGGCAACTATTGTAAATGGGCTTGCTTTCTTGATTTGTTTTTCTGCTAGTTCAATATTGGAGTATAAAAATGCTACTGATTTTTGGTGTTGATTTTGTGTACCCTGAAATATTTCTGAAATTGTCCTCTAAGAGTTTTTCTGGTAGAGCCTTTAGGTTATTCTCTATGTAAGATCATGACATCTGCAAACAGGGACAGTTTGTCTTTAACTTTTCCAGTTTGGATGTCCTTTATTTCTTTCTCTTGCCTAACTGCTTTGGCTAGTACTTCAAATATTATGTTAAATAGGAGTGGTGAAAGTGGACATCCTTATATTTTTTTCCTCTTCTAAACATCAGAATCCTATCATTCAGAATGATATTGACAGTTGATTTTACATATATGGGTCTTATTGCATTGAGATAATTACCTTCTATACCTTATTTGCTGAGTTTCCTTTTTCATTTCTGATTTTTGTTATTTGGGTCTTCTCTCTTCTTTTTTTCTTTTCTTTTCTTTCTTTTTTTTTTTTTTTTTTTTTGTGGCAACAGCTCATCTAATCAACTCCGATCACTGTTCAAGTATGGGATTATATACTTTAATGATTTTAGAGATAACAGTTGGTTTTCATACCAATCCTGTTAAGAGATTTTAAGAATTGCTAATGGGAAAGATGTGAAAAAAATGTCTGCTAAGGGCAAGCTGTCTATGGGTCGAAACTTTAGAGACAATTATACTTAGATTTAATCATAAAAATGTAATTTTTGCTTAAATTATTTGAGGAGAGGTTATATTTTAGATAATGGTTGCCGTTTGAACAACCTAGCTTTTCACAAATTATACTTTGGAATGTCACATTGTTAATTTTACTGATATTACTAGTTTCCATTGTTTAAGCTATGCTTAGCCATAGATAATTTTTGTCATATTGCCCATGCCTTTGTGTCCTTTCGAAATGATTGAATCAACTGATTTTTCTTGTGAAACTTCCTTCTCTTTACAATAAAAACAGAAGCTAACTTTGAATCAGGGCTGTACCCTGTTTTCTCCTTCTAAGAGAGGAGTTGCTGAGATGCAGTCCCTTCGGGCTTCTCATCGCATTCATGGTGCTTTGAGTAATCCTTTTTGTTGCCTCTGTTACACCATGAGAAGTGTAACAACTTTTAGGGATTCTTTTGCCTCTAAAATTGGTATAGCATTATATAAATGCTTATTTTGAGGAAGCTGTTCATGGCTTGGGAAAAGAGTGTCCAGAGGTCTCTTAATTTCTGATTTTGCTGAGGCAGTAACTTTCATTTCCAGTACTACTCTTCATTTTTAAATCCTGCCTTGAGATTGGCCTCTGAATGAAAATGAAATGCCCCACATCGTCCGGCAGAGGGTACTGTTGGGGTATGACACGCTCAGACTCTGCACTGACTACTTCGTAGCAATAAAGATCCTGGAACTGAACTGAGGATATAGAATGGTTGAGATCATCAGAGCTGTTTGACAGAGCTCTGTGACGCTCATGGTTCCTGATGGCACTGCTGTGTGGTAACATCTTTCCAGGGAAACAGCTTCAAATCTAGTCAATTACTACCACTTTTACATGTTGGTGCTACAGTATTCACAACTCTGTGTGTGTAAGAGCAGAGATTGGAGACAAGAGGTAAGCCAGGCAAGAAGAAAGTCTTGATGGAAATTCAGCTGGCAAAGGTCACAGGACTCTGTGTTATGTTTATTAACTGGAAAAAACCCAGCTGGTGCTAAAGCACATATCTGCTTCTGCACACATCCTCATTATTTCCTCTCTCAGATACTAAAGAAGGAAATTGGACTTTTTTTTTTCTTTAATCAAAGGAAAGGGCTTGATCTCCTTCATCACGAAGCCCCAGGCATTAATTTTATCCTAGGAAATTGTATGATGATAACATGGTACAAGTTTTAGTTTTCACAAAAGGAAGCAGAGAAAAGGGAGTTTTCTAACTATGGGATACTATNTAGAGTATTTCAAAGCATTAATGAAGTGTGCCAACCCAGTCACAGGTGGGCGAAGCTCTAAGGATCAATACAGATCAATACCATAATAGGCAGCCTGTTGTGTATTAATTAAGCACCACTGACAGAAGACATACTAAGTTCTGCACAGCACTACGAGTACAACAGGGATTACTGATACACTTTCCCTGTGTTCAGAGATGTTCATGGGAGACTGCAAGAATTCTTTGCCATTCCAGGTCCACTTCTGTCCAGCTGACATGACTTTAAACTTAACTGAGACTTGTTGAAAAATAGGACAAATCTTGAGCTCACGAAGGCATTCTTCATTTCCATTACACTGTTTTAAATTCTTAGCATTTCCTTTTGACTCTTAGATTTTATTTATTTATATTATTAGCGTATTCATTATTACAAATCATAATTATTCTCTATGCCTCTTACCTGACCAATCACTCCTGAACCCCCATCTCTCTCATTTGTGCCTAAATTGGAACATGTGTTTTTTACTTTTTCTGTAGAATTATTTCATTTATATCTATATCCTGTATATTTATATCTGTACTATTTTATCTATATTACCTATGCATGTATGTATGTATGTATAGAGAGATGTATTTAGTTGTGATCATATTTAGCACGTTTTCTTGTTTTAATGGACTATCAAGCATTTTCAATTGCTACAATTTTTAAATTGCTTTATTGAAATATAATTCACATTCCAACTCTTCACCAATTTAAAGTGTACAATTCAATGGTTTTTAGTATATTTACAGATATATTGTACCACGGTCAATTTTAGAACATTTTTGTCACCACACAAAAAAGTCCTGTGCCCTTTAACTGTTACCTCTCTGTTCCACCATCACCCTCAATAAGCAGACACCAGTCTACTCTCAGTCTCTATACACTTGTCAATTCTGGACATTTTACAAAAACAGAATCATATACTTGGTCTTTTGAAACAATATTGTCTCCTAATCCATGAGGATGAGATAGTTTTCCATTCATCTAGATCTTCTTTAATTTTTTTTTTAGCAGGATTTTGTAGTTCTCACTGTACAAGTCTTTTTCTTCCTTGGTCAAATACCTTCCTAGGTATTTTATTCTTTGGGATGCTATTGTAAATTGAATTATTTTCTTAATTTCCTTTTAGGATTTTTCATTGCTAATATATAGAAATACAATTGATTTTTGTATATGGATTTTGTGTCCTATCTTGCTGAGCTCCTTTATTCATTCTAATAAGTTTTAAGTGGATTCTTTAAGATTTCCATATACACAATTATGTCATCTGCAAGTAGAGACAGTTTTACTTCTTCCTTTTCTTTAATTTATTTTTCTTGCCTAATTACTTTGGATAGAAATTCTAATACAATGTTGAATAAAAGACTGAGAGCAAATATCCTTGTCTTTTTCCTCATTTAAGGTCAATCACCTAGTCTTTAACCATTAAATATGATGGCTGTGGATTTTTCATAGTTGCCATTAATCATGTTGAAGAAGTTCCCTTCTACCCCTACCTTATCGAATAGTTTTATCATGCTAGGGTGTTGGTTTTGTCAAATACCTTTTCTCCATCCATTGAGAAGATTGTTGATTTTGTGGGGTTTTTTTTTTTATATAGAATAACTAAATTAAATGTCAATCAAAACTTGCATCCTTGGGATAAATTTCCACTTGGCCATAGTGAATAATTCTTTTATATGTTGATGAATTCAGTTTGTTAATATTCTGTTCAGAATTTTTGCATCCATATATAGTTTTTTTTCTTTCTTGTTATGTCTTTTGTTTTGTGTATCAGGGTAATCCTTGTTTCACAAAATGAATTGGGAAGAGTTTTTCCTTCTTCCATTTTTTGGAAGAGTTTGTGAAGAATTGATATACATTCTTTTAAAAATATGTTATAGAATTTAGTATTGAAACCATGTGGGCCTGGGCTTTTATTTGTGGGTACTTTTATGATTGCTAATTCAATATCTTTAATTTGTTTAAGTCTATTCAGATTGTCTATTTCTTCTTGAGTCAGTTTGGGTAGCTTGTCTCTTTCTAAGAATTTTTCCATTTCATCTAAGTTATTTAATTTATTGACATACAGTTGCTTGTACTATTTCTTCAGGAAAGCTGAAGTGTCTACACTAACAAGCAAACTCCTTTCTATTTTTGTAAAGTCAGTAATAATGTCACCTCTTTCATCTCTGATTCATTCAAAGAAAAGGCAATAATTATTTTTAAACAGTTTCATTTGTGTAGGTTTACATTTTTAGAATATTTAATTCTCGTTTCAAGAGAATTTCTGATTATAAGAAGAACATCCTTTCATGACTGTGTGTGTGTGTCTGTGTGTGTGTGTCTGTGTGTGTGTGTGTGTGTGTTACTGTTCCTGTGGCGGTGGAGGTAAGTAACAGCAGTAAA
>NW_007733386.1:87617-97608 GCF_000696425.1 Galeopterus variegatus | reverse complement strand
GTCTGGTATGGGGATCCAAACCCTTCACCTTGTTATCAACACCATCTGTAACCAACTGAGCTAACTGGCCAGCCCACCACCAGAAATTTTTTAACAACTAACAAAATAAGAGGTTTTTCTCTTACAATGGTACAAAAATACTGTGGGAAACGATGTGAGAGTACAGTCATTTTACTTCACCTTTCTAAAGCAGGGGAATAACTGAGATTATATAAATATAGATGAAATATTCATGAAATAAGCATCTCAACTGAGACGATAGTTTAATGTGATCATTCATTGTAGTAAACACTTAAGGGAAATATTTCTGTTAATGGATTAAGCACATTGTGATACGTTCAAAAAATCAATTTTTATAGCCATTTGAATAAAGATGGCTATCTATATTTACTGCTGTAAAAACAATTTAGAGAATGAGAAAATTAGTGTGTAGAACAACTACAATATGATTTCACTTGTGTAAATTTGTGTGTGTGACTTACATACGTTTCTTTGGTAGAAAGATGGTCATCAAATCATTATTAGTGGTTATTTCTGCATAGTGGAATTTTCAGTGGACTAAAAATAATTCTTTATATTTTCTTTATTGATTGTATCTTCATAAGTGCAACATTAGCACATTTCAATAAAAAAACTTAAGTTGTTCTGAAAAGAAAAAAACAATCCTCTCAAGTGAACGCTATAGTAGTTGTTCTTACCTAGTGTGACTGGAATCTACTGAGCCTACTAGACAGAGCCAGATGAAGGGGAGGGAAGCTCAATGAGCGATCATAATACTGCCAGAAATAAAAATTAGAGAATAAAAAGAAATACTTCCTAGGGATGATGTAAGACAGGAACTGGAGAATGGAGGAACAATATCACACCTAACTCTAGAATTTCATAAAACCAGGAAATAACGTCTAAGAGCAATGAAAAATATTAATTTTTTGTTTCCTTAAATTTTTGTATGTTATCTCTGGGTGATTTCTAGAGTTAAATTTTCAGGTTCAATAATTTATTCTCTTTTGTCTTCTATTCAGTCACCTATTGTGTTGAAATTTTTACTTCCATATACTATTTTTTTTAAGATTTCTATTGGCTTATTTTCATAACTTCTCTGTTCTTGTTTCTGGATTTTCTTTCCTTGTTTCATAGTGATGTCTTCTCTTTTATGGCCTCTTTTTTTTTTTTTTCCTTTTTGTCTTTTTTCGTGAACGGCAATGGATCGCAGCCCTCAGTGTCGCGCCCGTACCGGACCAGGACCAGCAACGGGATCGCAAACCTCGGTGTTGCGCCCGCACCTCGCTCAGCCAGTGAGTGGCCGGTCTGTATGTGGGATCCAAACCCTCAGCGGGAGCGCTGCCGCGCTCCCAAGTGGCGCACTGTAGCAGTGCGCCACCGGGCCAGCCCCTTTTATGGCCTCTTTTAACTTAACATTTTAAATTCTTTAAGGTGCTCTAATTTTTCTATTTCTTAAGCTGTAAATTCTGATTTGTGTGTTTGTTTTATATCTTTTCAGAATGTTGCTTTCCTTGAATCTTTGATGACAACTCCTGTAAAGTCCTCGCTTGTGAGCTCCTCCTGGAGGGTGCTAGTTCTGTAGCACTAACACTGGCCCTGGGTGGGTTGTGGCTCTGGCTTAGGGTTTGCTTGGTTTGTGCAGCTCAGGTCCTAATCTTGTTTGGACAGCTTTGGTCTTCAGTCTCAGAGGGTGCTATGAGTGCCCTAATTCTGAATCTCCTGTTTCCTGCTTATGGAGAATTCTCTTTTTTTCTTGTTTTCAATTGTAGTTATATTTTTATTATATTTTTTCTATAATTTCTCTGCATTTAGAGAAAGAGATCAAAGTTTCAGTACGTACTTACTCTTTCTTGTAGAATCAGAAGCCTTTTTCATTTCAGTGTTGTAATCTCATAGGTTTTGATACTTCTGCTTTTCCAACATGGTGTAATGAATGACCAGTGGTAAACCTTTTGGAATTATAAGGAGGTGGTGAGTGTGGCTCACTTGAACATAAACACACTGGAAATATGTGTCCTTTTTGCATTATCTGCCTAAAGAAAATAAAACCTCCATGAAAAATAATGAAAAGTGAGAGATGGGAATAAAAATAGATAGAAGACTGGTTCTATAAGTCTTTTAAATAATTTTAAAGGGGTATACAACAATGTCAAGATCAAGATGTGGACACAAGACTATTAGTGAGGAGGCTAGTGTGGGTCCCCCAAAACAGACCAATGAAAACATAACAAATGTGTCCCCTCACACAACTGGGAGATAATATGATGTGTGTCATAAAGAGATAAGACAAAACTGGCCAGTATTTCAACTCAACACTCATTTGACAAGATATCTCATTTTCCATTTTACTATCACTTATCTCTGAGGACTTTTACTGCCCTTAATGTCACTTATGATTAAGTAAGTTTCCACTTCTCACCATCTCTCTGGTCATTTTGTTCCTATGTGGCTTTTGCTACAGTAATTATGAGTTTTTTGGTGATTTGCTCTTGTTGGCCCAATATCTGTCATCAACACTATCTTGTTTTTTGAACTTCCTTAAGTAGATGCAATCAAGTTTCCACTGAGAAACTCTACTGACAGTCTTTTGACTGGGTGATAGGAAGAGAAGAGAGAACTGAAAGCATAGAAATTCTAACCCTGAAGTTCTTCTAGCATGTTCCTTAGGCCACAGCATAACCTAAGCTTCAGCCTTCCCTCTCCTTCATTGGGTAGTCTTCCTCAGGCATGCATCAGAACAGGGAAGGCTTTAGCTAATATCTCTTCCCAGTTATTTTCCTGGATGTTCTCCCCTCAGTAGTGGTCATTCTTGCTGCTGCTGACCTCTGCTCTGGCCCTCAGATCATTTCAACAATTGTAGCTACTGGACAGAGTTCACTAGAGAGGATGATTTCTTTTTAAAATAAATGTCTGTGGAGGAAAAAACATGGGTGAGCTTCCACTGGTAGAGCTCTAAGGACTTCACGGTCTGATGAACATACTCACATTCAACTCCAAGCTTGCACAGCTTAAGGCACTGATTAGGAAGTACAACATGCACAGCAAATGCATTCCTGGTGAAAATGGATCAAGTAGCCCAGGCACAGATCCAGGCCCCTCCCTTGTGTGGCCCACACTTGTGAGAGGGGAGGCCGAATATGTGAGGATTACTCAGCACAAGGAATCTAGTGTCCTTTGTTAATCATGTGCATCCTTCATGTGCATGTGATCTGTTCATGGTTTTGCTGCAGCATTAATTACATAATACAATAAAGAATCTCAACAACCAAGTTCTAGTTGCTCGGAAAATCCTCATAACATTATGCAGAACCTGGAAACCTTAGAAACATGCCTCATGCATGATTGCTCAGTACATTATTTAAGTAGAGTGATCCATTTGGATATCTCTGGGCCTGGAGGGGAGTTTGACATCCCAGCCATTAAGTCCCTCCTTCCATTGGGGCAGGTCACTATTGCCCCTACTGTTTCCTTTCCTTTATTCTTTACAATATCACCCACAGGTTGTGAAGATGTACCAGATGTTTTAATGAGTGGGATAAAAAGAACTATAATATATCAAATATACCTTTCAATATGAGTTTTTTTATAGCCCATGAGGAATTCATACAAGAAGTTGAACCCTCTGCAATGGAGTATCCTCCTTTTGGATGTCCCCGGTTCTTAATCTTGCTTCATTCCCTTCATGTCCACATCTTTCTGAAAATATTTTTTTCTAACTCTGTCATATAAGCAGTAATCAAATTCCTAGAAAACCTAATCCCTATCCATTGGAATGTGTCTCACCCCAACCTTCATCACTCCACCTCCAGAATTCCACCAGTTTGTTTCAAATATTTCCCTTGCCTAACCTTAGGGTTTATGAGCTAGCTGTTTACCTTAAAAATCTCACATGTGAAAACATTAATTTTCAGAATCAGCATAGCCTGTGTTGATGAGAAGAAACATATACTTTAAATTGTTATAAGAAGGGCAGAACAAGATGGCAGACTAGAGGTGCCCAATGATCCTCCCACAGAAAGGGACCAGACCAAGGACAGAACAGCTAAGTACAAGGGAAAGCATCAGTGGGAGATTGTGGGACAGAAGTTGGAGCTTGGTGAGGACACTGTGGAGCATGAGAACGAAGTAGGGTGGTGTAGAGGAGAAAGAGGCACATGGCTTTAGCCACTGCCATGTCTCCCAAAATGGGATCAGCCAGCAGGGATCCTCTCTTGCAATAGAAAGAATCTCCTGGGCTGTGAGAACTTCTGAGCAATTACCCTCCTCCTGTTCCTAACCCAGCCTGCTCTCAACACAACCACTGTTCCTGTGCCATTGCCTAGTCCCAGAGCCTAGGCCCTTCTCCATGCAGAGGTGTTCATCTTGTGCAGTGCACCATACCTGGCAACCTATGTTGTCCATGGGGCCCTGGGAACCTGCACAGTTCCAGCCTTCCAACCACCTGCACAACCCAAGTCACCCCAGCTGCCCACAAAGCCCTCACCTATTTGCACAGGCTCAGCCTCATGCACAGCCCCAGCAAGAGACATAGATACCAGCATCCCCTGTAAATACTGAGTCTACCCAGAACTGCTGAGTATACCTAGAACCAAAACTAAAACACCCCACACAAAACGCAATATATGACAAATCTACAAGAGGGATTCTCTCTCCTCAAAAGCCACCACCCCAGAGTAATAGAAAAAGCAATCACCAGGGGACTAGGCATCAATGTAGGGATACTAGAAATATGAACAAACAATAAAATATGACACCACCAAAGGAACACTATAATTCTCACATACCAGACCCCATACAACAGAAACCCTGGACATATCTGAGAGGGAATTCCAAGTAACAATCTTAAAGAAACTCAGTGAGATACAAGAAGATTCACTTAGACAACAACACAGCAAAATGAGAAAATCAATCTAGGACATGAAGGAGAAAATTTACAAAAAGATAAAAACCACAAGAAAGAATGTAGCAGAACTCCTGGAACAGAAAGACTCATTTAATGATGTAAAAACTGCAATTGACAGCGTACGCAGCAGTCTAGAGCAAGCAAAAGATCAGTTTCTAATTTTGAAGACAGTCTTTTTGAAATAACCTAAGCAGACAAAAAATAAAAAAAAAATGATAAATTTTTTAAAATGAAGAAAAGCTAAAAGAGCTAGTAGACCACCTTAAGCACACAAACATCTGAATTGTGGGTGTTCCAAAAGGTGAAGAGAAAGAAAAAGCATTGAAAACATATTCAATGGAATAAAAGCAGAAAACTTCCCAGTTATTAGTACAGATAGAGTTTCCCGGTCCAAGAGGCTGAAAGATCCTCAAACAGATTCAGTCCAAAAGGTTCTCTCCAAGACACATTGTAGTCAAAATGTCAAAAGTCAAATACAAAGAGAATCCTAACAACAGCAAGAGAAAAGCTTCAAGTCATCTATAAGAGAGTCCCCATCAGACTAACAGAAGACTTCTCAGCAGAAACCCTACATGCCAGAAGAAAATGGAATAATATATTCAAAGTAATAACATTTAAAAAAAAAAAAAGAAGGGGAAATAGTGTATATCTCAGACAAACAAAAGCTGTGGGAGTTCACCATCACAGGACCAACTCTACAAGAAATCTTTAAGGTAGTCCTGCACCTAGAACCCAAAAAATGATAATCACAACCATGAATACATAAGAAAGAACAAACACCACTGATAGAGTAGATATGCAAATGGAAAAGACAAAGAAACTATATTATACCACCTGTGAGGAAAATAGAGTAATAGTTAGGGGTGGTGCAGCACATTCTTTGTGGGGATGGAGTTAGTGCATATGCACACCTGTGTATTCTTAGCTTGTTGCTATTCTTGTGTGTTCTTCTTCAGAGTGTGTGAGCTGTGGCTCTGAACTGCTGCTCAACAGAGCTCATGTTTACAAATAAAGCCTATTATTACTTCACCTATGGCTCCAAGGGCCTTTTTCTTGTTACCTAGCTCGTAGACCTGCAAGTGAAGGGTTTGTGAACAGGCTCAAGGGGTCTGTGAGCTCCAGCCCTAGCTCTACACCACCTCAAAAAAAAAAAAAAAAAAAGAACACTGAACACAAACAATAAGAGGGAATGTAAGGGAAAAAAGATATTTAAATCAACTATAAGAAAAGCAATTAAACATCAGGAGTGAGACAATACCTTTCACTAGTAACCCTAAATGTAAATGGATTAAATCCTCCACTCAAAAGACACAGACTATCTGATTGGATTAAAAAGCTACACCCATCTATATGCTGTGTATGAGAAACTCACCTCACCTGTAAAGACACACACAGGCTAAAAGTGAAGGGATGAAAAAAACATATAATGCAAATGGAAACCAAAACTGAACAGGAGTAGCTATTTTTATATCAGATAAAATACACTTTAAATCAAAAACCATATGTGACAAACAAGGCCATTACATAATGATAAAGGTATTTATCCAGCAAGAAGAGATAACAATCATATATACACTCAACACCAGAACACCCAGATATATAAAGCAAACACTGTTAGATCTAAAGAAAGACTGAGATCCCAATACCATAATAGTTAGGGACCAGAACACACCTCTCTCAGCATTGGATAGATCATCTAGGCAAAAACTCAACAGAGAAACATGGGATTACAACTACACTTTTGACAATTGGACCTGGCAGATATCTACAGAACATTTCATCCAGCAAATTCAGAACATGCATTCTTCACATCATCACAAGGGACATTCTCTAGTATAGACCATATGTTAGGTCACAAATCAAGTCTCAAAAATTTTTCTAAAAATTGAAGTCATTTCAACTATCTTTTCAGACCACAGTGGATTAAACTATAGATCAGTAACAAGTGAAACTCTGGAAACTGTACAAACACGTGGAAATTATACAACATGCTCCTGAATGACATCTGAGTCAAAGAGGAAATTAAACAGGAAATAAAAAAATACCTTGAAACTAATAAAAATAAATATGCATCATACCAAAACCTGTGGGATACAGCAAAACAGTACTAAGAGGGACGTTTATTTTAATAAATGCTTACATCAGAAGAATAGAAAGATTTTAAATAAACAACCTAATGCTACACGTTAAAGAACTAGAAAAACAAAAACAATCCAATCCCAAAATTAATTGTTGATAGAAAAAAAAAGATCAAAGCAGAATGAAATGAAATATAAACACAAAAAGTGATACTTAAAATCAATGAAACAAAAAGTTGGTTTTTTGAGGAGATAGGCAAAACAGACAAATAATTAGCTTGGCTAACTAAAAAAAGAAGAGAGAAGACCCAAGTAACAAACATCAGAAATGAGACAGAAGACATTACAACTGATATCACAGAGATACAAATTGTTAGAAGGTATTACAAAAAACTGTATGCCAACAAGTATAAAAACCTGGAGGAAATGGATAAATTTCTGGACACATACAAATTACCAAGCCTGAACCAAGAAGTATAGAAAATCTGAACAGACCAATAACAAACAGTGAGATTGAAGAAGTAGTCGTCGTATAACTTCGTATAATGTATGCTATACGAAGTTATTACGTAGTGTGTAGAACAACTACAATATGATTTCACTTGTGTAAATTTGTGTGTGTGACTTACATACGTTTCTTTGGTAGAAAGATGGTCATCAAATCATTATCAGTGGTGATTTCTGCATATGGAATTTTCAGTGGACTAAAAATAATTCTTTATATTTTCTTTATTGATTGTATCTTCATAAGTGCAACATTAGCACATTTCAATAAAAAAACTTAAGTTGTTCTGAAAAGAAAAAAACAATCCTCTCAAGTGAACGCTATAGTAGTTGTTCTTACCTAGTGTGACTGGAATCTACTGAGCCTACTAGACAGAGCCAGATGAAAGGGAGGGAAGCTCAATGAGCGATCATAATACTGTCAGAAATAAAAATTAGAGAATAAAAAGAAATACTTCCTAGGGATGATGTAAGACAGGAACTGGAGAATGGAGGAACAATATCACACCTAACTCTAGAATTTCATAAAACCAGGAAATAACGTCTAAGAGCAATGAAAAATATTAATTTTTTGTTTCCTTAAATATTTGTATGTTATCTCTGGGTAATTTCCAGAGTTAAATTTTCAGGTTCAATAATTTATTCTCTTTTGTCTTCTGTTCAGTCATCTATTGTGTTGAAATTTTTCCTTCCATATACTATTTTTTTTAAGATTTCTATTGGCTTATTTTCATAACTTCTCTGCTCTTGTTTCTGGATTTTCTTTTCTTGTTTCATAGTGATGTCTTCTCTTTTATGGCCTCTTTTAACTTAACATTTTAAATTCTTAAAGGTGCTCTAGTTTTTCTATTTCTTAAGCTGTAAATTCTGATTCGTGTGTTTCTTTTATGTCTTTTCAGAATGGTGCTTTCCTTGAATCTTTGATGACAACTCCAGTAAAGTCCTCGCTTGTGAGCCCTTGTGAGCTCCTCCTGGAGGGTGCTAGTTCTGTAGCACTAACACTGGCCCTGGGTGGGTTGTGGCTCTGGCTTAGGGTTTGCTTGGTTTGTGCAGCTCAGGTCCTAATCTTGTTTGGACAGCTTTGGTCTTCAGTCTCAGAGGGTGCTATGAGTGCCCTAATTCTGAATCTCCTGTTTCCTGCTTATGGAGAATTCTTTTTTTTTTTTCTTGTTTTCAATTGTAGTTATATTTTTATTATATTTTTTCTATAATTTCTCTGCATTTAGAGAAAGAGATCAAAGTTTCAGTATGTACTTACTCTTTCTTCTAGAATCAGAAGCCTTTTTCATTTCAGTGTTGTAATCTCATAAGGTTTTGATACTTCTGCTTTTCCAACATGGTGTAATGAATGACCAGTGGTAAAACTTTTGGAATTATACGGAGGTGGTGAGTGTGGCTCACTTGAACATAAATACACTGGAAATATGTATCCTTTTTGCATTCTCTGCCTAAAGAAAATAAAGCCTCCATGAAAAATAATGAAAAGTGAGAGATGGGAATAAAAATAGATAGAAGACTGGTTCTATAAGTCCTTTAAATAATTTTAAAGGGGTATATAACAAACAATGTCAAGATCAAGATGTGGACACAAGTCTATTAGTGAGGAGGCTATTGTGGGTCCCCAAAAACAGACCAATGAAAACATAACAAATGTGTCCCCTCACACAACTGGGAGATAATATGATGTGTGTCATAAAGAGATAAGACAAAACTGGCCAGTATTTCAACTCAACACTCATTTGACAAGATATCTCATTTTCCATTTTACTATCACTTATCTCTGAGGACTTTTACTGCCCTTAATGTCACTTATGATTAAGTAAGTTTCCACTTCTCACCATCTCTCTGGTTATTTTGTTCCTATGTGGCTTTTGCTACAGTAATTATGAGTTTTTTGGTGATTTGCTCTTGTTGGACCAATATCTGTCATCAACACTATCTTGTTTTTTGAACTTCCTTAAGTGGATGCAATCAAGTTTCCACTGAGAAACTCTACTGACAGTCTTTTGACTGGGTGATAGGAAGAGAAGAGAGAACTGAAAGCATAGAAAGTCTAATCCTGAATACTGAAAGCATAGAAATTCTAACCCTGAAGTTCTTCTAGCATGTTCCTTAGGCCACAGCATAACCTAAGCTTCAGCCTTCCCTCTCCTTCATTGGGTAGTCTTCCTCAGGCATGCATCAGAACAGGGAAGGCTTTAGCTAATATCTCTTCCCAGTTATTTTCCTGGATGTTCTCCCCTCAGCAGTGGTCATTCCTGCTGCTGCTGACCTCTGCTATGGCCCTCAGATCATTTCAACAATTGGAGCTACTGGACAGAGTTCACTAGAGAGGATGATTTCTTTTTAAAATGAATGTCTGTGGAGGAAAAAACATGGGTGAGCTTCCACTGGTAGAGCTCTAAGGACTTCACGGTCTGATGAACACACTCACATTCAACACCAAGCTTGCACAGCTTAAGGCACTGATTAGGAAGTACAACATGCACAGCAAATGCATTCC
>NW_007733386.1:66774-86617 GCF_000696425.1 Galeopterus variegatus | reverse complement strand
AACTATAAGAAAAGCAATTAAACATCAGGAGTGAGACAATACCTTTCACTAGTAACCCTAAATGTAAATGGATTAAATCCTCCACTCAAAAGACACAGACTATCTGATTGGATTAAAAAGCTACACCCATCTATATGCTGTGTATGAGAAACTCACCTCACCTGTAAAGACACACACAGGCTAAAAGTGAAGGGATGAAAAAAACATATAATGCAAATGGAAACCAAAACTGAACAGGAGTAGCTATTTTTATATCAGATAAAATACACTTTAAATCGTAATCCCCATCAAAATAACTGACATTTTTCACAGAAATAGAATAAAACAATCCTAATATTCGTATAGAACAACGAAAGACTCCAAATAGCCAAAGCAATCCAGAGCAAAGAAAAAAAAAAAGCAAGAGATATTATACAATGTGACCTCAAATTATACTAAAAAGCCATAGTAACCACAACAGCATGGTACTGGCATGAAGACAGTTGCTTGGACCAATGGAACAGATCAAAGAAGTGGAAATCAACCCAAATATTTACAGACAACTGATCTTCAACAAATGCACCAAGAACATTCAATGGGGAAAAGTCTGCCTCATCAATAAATGGTGCAGGGAAAACTGGACATCCATAAGTAGAAGAATGCAACTAGACCTATACCTTACACTATATACCAAAATAAACTCAAAATGGATTAAAGACTTAAATATAAGACCTTAAATTATAAAAATTCTGAAAGAAAACAGTGGAAACACCTTAGAAAGTAGGACTGGGCAAAGGCTTTATGAATAAGACTCCAAAACCACAGGCAACAAAAGAAAAAGTAAATAAATGGGATTATATCAAATTAAAATCCTTCTGCACAGCAGAAGAAACACTTAACAGAGTGAAAAGATAACCTACAGAATGGGAAAAATATTTCTTGAGGGCTGCTATCAAAATATTCAAGATTCCTTTAGAAGTTCTGAGTCTTCTCATTTATTTTTATAAATAAAGTTTTTCCTTTAAATATTTTATTTGGGGTTCATTTAACACCTTCCCTTCTCAATCTAGAGATCAGGGAATACAATGAGAGAGTCTACAAATTTAACAGCTGAATCACAGAAGGCTCTGCTTCTGACCTTCCCTCCAAGGCCACAAAGAACTTGCAGTCTGGTGGGCAATGCAGGCTGGGGACATTCCTGCATGCTCTCTGCTGAAAGAGTTTTTGTTATGGCAATTCCGTTTCCAATATAAGACATGAAAACAATAGAAAAAGGAGAAAGAGGGAAAAAAGAGATCAGCATTAGGAAAATCTACCCTCTGGGTTTAGGATATGTCGGCACAGGTCGTAGGATAACTTGAGGAATGTTAGGGCAATGATAATCATAAGTCTCTTCAGCACTGGATTAGATTGACTGTAAAAAGAAGAGTCAGGAGACTGACATGTAATCAACAGCCCGTGCAGGTCACTGTGATGAGTAGCATATACAGCCTGTGCATCATGGAGAACATATATTGCAGTAGATAAACAGTGGCAACAACCGATGGCACTTGTGTCACTGTGTACAAGAAAGTCTTGGTGCAGCCTATGCAAGGAGAGAATAGAACATGGGCAACAGAACCCTGGAAATAGAGAGTCTTCACCCTGAAAGGTAAAGCAATTATTGAAGACAGACTCATGTCAAACACAGAAACATTTTCCAAGGAAAAAACACATGGCGTGTGGAGTCCAAAGGAACAAACAATAACCTCAAATGTAATATTTCCCATGATGGTGCATAAATATAAAGAAAAGAACAGGGTAATAAAACACAATCACCAGCTCTTAGTGATTCACAGAAGGATAAGCTCAGATATTATCCTGTGATTTCATGTATTAAAGAAGAGTCAACACAAAGATAGCAATGAAAGAAAAGTTTTGCTTAATATAAAGATCTTTCTAAATAAATGGTCTTTAGATACAAGAGGTAGAAATGCCATACAAAGTTGTTAATCTATATTTTAGATTGGCAGGTGATACAGATTGAATTGTGTCCCCCAAGTTTTATGTATTAGAAGCTTGATTCCCGCTGTGATTGTTAAGAGGGTGGGAAATCCTATTACAGTCATTGAAAAGTGGGGCCTTAAAGAGGCAATTAGATTCTAAGGACCATGACCTAATGAATGGATTAATAACAGTGGTCGTGGGCATGGTTCTGAGGGACTTAAAAGGAGAGCACGTGAGAGTCTCTCTCTGCTCTGCCCTTCTGCCATTTGAGACCTCTGTCTCACTGTCACCACCAAGCCCTTCACCAGATGTGTTCCCTGGAGTTTGGACTTCCCAGCTTCTGAAATGTAGGCAATAAATTTGTTTTCTTTATAAATTACCCAGATCCAGGTATTTTGTTATAAGCAACAGAAACAGACTAATGCGCTGCTATCAAAATATTCAAGATTCCTTTAGAAGTTCTGAGTCTTCTCATTTATTTTTATAAATAAAGTTTTTCCTTTAAATATTTAATTTGGGGTTCATTTAACACCTTCCCTTCTCAATCTAGAGATCAGGGAATACAATGAGAGAGTCTACAAATTTAACAGCTGAATCACAGAAGGCTCTGCTTCTGACCTTCCCTCCAAGGCCACAAAGAACTTGCAGTCTGGTGGGCAATGCAGGCTGGGGACATTCCTGCATGCTCTCTGCTGAAAGAGTTTTTGTTATGGCAATTCCGTTTCCAATATAAGACATGAAAACAATAGAAAAAGGAGAAAGAGGGAAAAAAGAGATCAGCATTAGGAAAATCTACCCTCTGGGTTTAGGATATGTCGGCACAGGTCGTAGGATAACTTGAGGAATGTTAGGGCAATGATAATCATAAGTCTCTTCAGCACTGGATTAGATTGACTGTAAAAAGAAGAGTCAGGAGACTGACATGTAATCAACAGCCCGTGCAGGTCACTGTGATGAGTAGCGTATACAGCCTGTGCATCATGGAGAACATATATTGCAGTAGATAAACAGTGGCAACAACCGATGGCACTTGTGTCACTAAAAGAAGAGTCAGGAGACTGACATGTAATCAACAGCCCGTGCAGGTCACTGTGATGAGTAGCATATACAGCCTGTGCATCATGGAGAACATATATTGCAGTAGATAAACAGTGGCAACAACCGATGGCACTTGTGTCACTGTGTACAAGAAAGTCTTGGTGCAGCCTATGCAAGGAGAGAATAGAACATGGGCAACAGAACCCTGGAAATAGAGAGTCTTCACCCTGAAAGGTAAAGCAATTATTGAAGACAGACTCATGTCAAACACAGAAACATTTTCCAAGGAAAAAACACATGGCGTGTGGAGTCCAAAGGAACAAACAATAACCTCAAATGTAATATTTCCCATGATGGTGCATAAATATAAAGAAAAGAACAGGGTAATAAAACACAATCACCAGCTCTTAGTGATTCACAGAAGGATAAGCTCAGATATTATCCTGTGATTTCATGTATTAAAGAAGAGTCAACACAAAGATAGCAATGAAAGAAAAGTTTTGCTTAATATAAAGATCTTTCTAAATAAATGGTCTTTAGATACAAGAGGTAGAAATGCCATACAAAGTTGTTAATCTATATTTTAGATTGGCAGGTGATACAGATTGAATTGTGTCCCCCAAGTTTTATGTATTAGAAGCTTGATTCCCGCTGTGATTGTTAAGAGGGTGGGAAATCCTATTACAGTCATTGAAAAGTGGGGCCTTAAAGAGGCAATTAGATTCTAAGGACCATGACCTAATGAATGGATTAATAACAGTGGTCGTGGGCATGGTTCTGAGGGACTTAAAAGGAGAGCACGTGAGAGTCTCTCTCTGCTCTGCCCTTCTGCCATTTGAGACCTCTGTCTCACTGTCACCACCAAGCCCTTCACCAGATGTGTTCCCTGGAGTTTGGACTTCCCAGCTTCTGAAATGTAGGCAATAAATTTGTTTTCTTTATAAATTACCCAGATCCAGGTATTTTGTTATAAGCAACAGAAACAGACTAATGCAGCAGGCATTCTTTTTTACAGGATCTGTCTCTAAACTGAGGATTCTAATTTCAGGTGATTCTCATTAGCACTTTCCCCAAGGGGAAACTATTTGAATAGAGTCTTTAATTTTTTTCCCATATGTTTCCATCTTCTAAATCTTTATAAAACTGTCCCCAGACCACCCTGGATCAGCATAATCTATGTTCAGTAGCTTCTGCCCCTCTCCAGGCACCACTGTGATCTCCGTGCTTATCTGATTTCATTAAAACTATAGACCCTTCTCTGAGATGAAGAAAATTACTTACCTAAAGACAAGAAACTCAGTTTTTTCTACCTCTAAATTCATCTCATTGTATAGGAGAATCTAAATATTGGAATACCTATTATCAACAAAACAAAAGATAACAAGTGTAAGTGAGGATGCGGAGAAAAGGAGCCCTTGTACTGGTGAGAATGTAAATTCACACAGCCATTATAGAAAACTGTATGGAGGTTCCTCAAAGAACTAAAATAGAATTACCAAGTGACCCAGCAATCCCACTTCTGAGTATATATTAAAAAGAACTGAAATCAGTATGTTGAAGAGATATCTTCACACCATGTTCATTGCAACACTATTCACAATAGCCAAGATACAAAAGCAACCTAAGTGTCTATCAAGAGATCAATGGATAAAGAAAATGTGGTATATACATGCACAATGGAATACCATCCAGCCATAAAAAAGGAGGGAATTTTCTCATTTGAGACGATATGGATGAACCTGAAGGACATTATGATAAGAGAATTAAGCCAGGCACAGAAAGACAAATACTGCATGATCTCATTTATCTGTGGAATATCAAAAAGTCAGACTTGTAGAAGTAGAGAGTAGAATGGTGGTACCAGAGGCTGGGGTAGAGAGTGGGGTAAAAGCAATAGGGGAAATGTTGTTCAAAGGGTGAAAAGTTTCAGTTAAACAAGAGGAATAGTTTTATTGATCTATTGCACAACATGGTGACTGCAGTTAATAATAAAGTATTGTATATTTTAAAATTGCTGAAAGAATAGATCTTAAATGTTCTCCTCACACAGAAATGATAAATATGTAAAGTGACGGATATGTTAATTATCTTGATTTAATCAGTTTCACAATGAAATTGAACCCCTTAAATATGTACAATTAGTATTTGTCAACATAAAATAAAAATTTTAAAGAGTTAAGAAGAATAAAAGAACACTGTCTCAGATAAAACATGTAATGATCAGATAGTGTCACTACCAGGCTCCACAAACAGAAAAGTCCCTCACAAAACAACTCATTTAAATTTTGATAGATATCTGGATTTTACTTACTTTTGCTTTAATAGAAAAAAATCTTCCCAAGAATCTGAAAGTTTAAATGTATTTGGTCTTTCTTTGGAGATTTTTTTCCCCCATAGTCATAGTCCTCATATGGAAAGATTAACAAAGTAGTTCTTATTATTGACTTTGGTAATAATAAAACCCTTAATTCTGGGATGAAATTTAATAATGGTTTCCCTGTAAAATCAGTTTTAATTGGATACCATGACTGTTGTTCTCAGAACTATTTACTTGGCCTGTGTGATAGTCATGATCATTTTATATGATTCTTTCTTGTCTCTTAAAGGATAATATTAAGTTGTTTTGTATCTTTGATAGCACACAGATTAATTCATTGAACAATATAAATGTTTGTATATATTATAAATGTTTGTTAGTTGACACTGTTTTATGAATGCATGTATCAGTCCATTTGTGTTGCTATAACAGAAATACCTGAGACTGGGTAATTTATAAAGAACAGAATTTTATTTGGCTTATGGTTCTGGGACAGCTATATCTGGCACAGGCCTCAGGCTTCTTCTACTCATGGTGGAAGGTGACAGGCAGCTGGTGGGTACAAGCAGGTCACATGGTGAGAGGAAGCAAAAGAGAGAGAGAGAGGAGGTGCCAGGATCTTTTAAACAACCAGCTCTCCTGGGTACTAATAGAGTGAGAACTCACTCACTACCCCCACCTAGGGAGAGCACTAATCCATTCATGAGGGATCTGCCCCCATGACTCAAACAGCTCCCAACACTGCCACATTGGGGATCCGATTTCCACATGAGTTTTGGCAGGGACCACACATCCAAACTCTATCATGCATTTATTACTGACACATTTCCTTACTGTACTGAACATGTATTGAATATCCATATGTCAAGGCATTGTGATAGGTGCTTAAGATTTACAGTTCTATTAAGGATCTCACAACCTAGCTGGGAAGGAGAGGGATAGGAATAAAATATTAAAAATTCCTGTCTTAGCTCTGTGAGCCAACATGATGATAGGTGCTTAATATTATGGAATCCTGTCAAAATCCACATGAGACCCAGGTGGTTTAAGTAATAGGCCCAGCATCACACAGTGAGTAAGTAGCATTTCTGGGAATGCGACTCAGGCCTGTCTTTCCACCTCTAAGCTAAGCTGCTGAAGGAAGTCCATCAGCAACAACACATACAAGCTCCAGCGACATGGAGGAGAAATCAGCTTTCTAGATTTGGGATCATGGACGAGATACTGTTCCAGAGGAGTCTACACTGAAGAGTTTAGTAGAGGTCTATCCAACATTCTTGGATGCACCACACAGTGTGTGAGGAACCACAACTCAGTTTCATACACAGGTATGTGAACAGAAAGGCCTGTGGGGGCCAGGCCATGAAGGGCCTTGTGCGACATGCTGTAATTATTTGTGCTTCATACTGAAGGCTGCAGAGAGACGTCAGTGAGCAACATAATCAGATGGTGCCTAAAATGGTGACGTGAAGCACTGTGGACAGGCAGCAGGACGTGGGTTGGGGTAGTGCCTGGGATTCCCTTTAAGTGGCCATCAGGATGTGATCAGGGTGTGAAATAAGGTGGCGGCAATTGGGAGGGAGAGTAAATGATAATTTTTAAAAAATAGCTAAGAAATAGAGGAGCAGAACTTACTGGATGATCCAAGTGGGAGTGTGAAAAGGTAAAGGTGGGCTCTTAAGTTTCTGACTTGGGCGTTACAGCAGCTATAATGTCGTTAGTCTAAAGATGAAAGAGAAGTGGGGAGATGCTGATTTGTCTTGGGCAGTGTCTTAGTCACTGAAAGAGACTCTAACGATTGATAGAGAGTTACTCTCTCAGTTGTGTTCAGTATGGATCTTAGCTTGGCAGCACATGGAGAGGGTTTGTGAAGCTTCTCTCCACGGATTAGGTGAGGTTAGGATGAAATTTAAGCAAAGTTACTGAATTCTGTTTCATGAATCCATCCATTCACCTATCAATAACTTGGGCTGTGTGAGGTATCATAACAACCTGGGGATAGAATAGTGTGATAATGTATACTGAGAGAGCCTAATCAATCACGTTTCTGCCCTCTTCCTCATCTCTGGGTACCAAAAATTGATGAATAAACCAAAGGATCTAACTGAGGGTCAAAATGAAAAGTTAATTTATTAATAACAAAGCTGAATTAGGAATGCGAGGAATCTCTCTCTTCCTCTAAAACCTTGGAGCCAGAGTATCCTGACGTGCCCTCCCCTGCCCCTGGGAGAAAGCAGGTCACTGACTGCAGCCAGCTTGTTGCCAGGCAACCCAGGGAGAGCTTTCTGGATCATCCAGCAGTCTATTCCGCTGGCATTCTTCAGAACAGAACACAAACTGAACTTATATCAAGGACACACTCCATCCTCAGCCAAAAATGTATTCTTTAATCTATTTCTCATCACAAATTATGTCTAGCCACCAGTATTCAGTACAGTTCCACAGAAGAAGCTGTACAATGAACATTCACGACAATGTTAAAATTTGCCAAATAATATAATCTCAACAAAATTAAACTGCAAATGAATATGAATTCTGATTACAGATTATTCTTACTGTTATCAAAATTTTCAGAAATAAATTAAAATACAAATATGAAATAACCTTTGCTGTATTTTGAAGTCCAAAGAATTAAGAGTGCAAAATTCCTCCCTCCACAATTTCGACTTGTTTTATCTAAGGCTGATGTGCATCATTTGGGGTCATAGTTCCTCTTTCTGTGGCTAATCTCTGGGATCTCTCCTGATGGAATAGGGTGAAGCCCCTACAGAACTCCCAAATTAGAATTGCTCAAACACAGAGACTCTTAATTTTTACTTTCCCAGGGGAAAATATATGATTTTCACAATACCAGCCCAGTACCTAAAAAACTGAAAATAAAAATAAATTTCCAGCTATATAGTAACATCCCAAGCAAAATAATCTTCCCAGGACCCAGTTCAACTGTATTTTCAACCCAAATGGTCTTGCAAACATTGTGTGAGAGACCTAGTGATTGTGGGAGATAAGAGCATAGACAGAGTCAGTGTGAGGGGAAAGATAAAATCGTGAACTCCATATGCTAGTCAGGCTGTGCAGGTTGCCTGCAGCCTATAAACTGTGGGTCTGGATTTAGAGTTCAATTGTCAGAAATACCCTATTGAGAGCTATTAGGCTACCATATCCTCATAAAGAATTTAACTATAGATACTTCTTCCTACCTTTGAAAGAAGTTTTAGACATTCCTGTTTTCCAGATAATCTAGAAATTTATAGTGGTGACATCATAGTCTCCAGGTTTCACTTAAGGCTCCCTTCTTCCTCTGACGTAAGTTTCCTACAGGTAGGACCCATATTCATTTTATTCACTGTATTCTTGGACCCTGACTACAGTATAGATAACCAGTAAATAAATATGTGTTGAATAATAGCACATAACCTTTAACCTACTAATTTTCATTCCTTTTGAGCCTTGTGTTTCTGTCACATCAGTTACAATGAAGCACAGTCACTCTAACTCATCTTATACTCAGGGACCTCACATTTACAACTCTGTGAGCAATGCTCATAGCTTTGTATTTCTCCCCAGCTGAAATCTCCTGTGTTCTACAGAGGTGACTTGCTTATGCTTGGTTGTATAACACTGTATCACCCACTACTTAGGGCCCATCCCTGTGAATCTTCCAAAACTGTTTAGGGGTTTTCCATTTAGTGTTTCTTGCCTATTTAAGTGTGTTTTAGACAAAGTTATTCCATAGCATCTGCTATGAATATTTAATATTAAGATGTTAATGGACAAAGCTGTCGTGTTTTAGAAGTCTTCTGGTTTCAGGCCATTTGACTTCAGGACATCTGGCTAGTATAGATTATAGGACACTTTTGTTTTGTAGAAAATGTGAAATTCCAAAAGAGCATTGGACGCTGTCAGAGTATAGATTGAGACTAAGTGCTGAGTGAGATAGATGATGGAATTCTTAATGTGATCTCCCAAGAACTCTGGAAATTTATTTCTTTTAAAATTTGTGGCACCTGGTTCGGAAATGTTCTCACAGCAGACACCGTGGACTGCAGAGTCTGAGAGCAAGGGTTGAGGACTTTGTAATGGTCTGAATTTACTGTGCACTCTATCCTATAACCATATTGTGTACCTTGATGATGTGTATCTGCCCCAGGCTGAGGTAGTTGGAAACATATATACAGGAATGGTCTAGCCTTATGTTCTAATGTGTGTTAGTCTGGGTCTGAAGGGATTCAACAATGTTTCTAGAGGCTCTGATGTAAATTTACTCATTTCTGTATTATCATGGACAGCCCTGTGTTCAATGGTGAGATTTAGGTCTAGGAAGCATGTATCTTCTGTCTAGAAAAATGTTGATCTCTCTGTAATACATCCTGATTGTGACACTTGTCTTCTATATCCTTAAAACAAATAAGTCCTGTTATTTGCTTGACTGGTGTCCTTGCCTAGGATTTCAATGTAATATTTGCAACTGCTTGGCACCAAGCAAGTGAAAGAGGATTTTTTTTTTATTTGTTGGATAATTCAGGAAGAATTTTATGCCAAGAGAAAAATCTTTCTGTCTTAAGATAATCTCCCATTTGCCATTCCTTACTCTATCCATACTCCCATTTCCCCAGCCAGACAAGTTGTTCTACAGTCATGAGGCAGCCATATGGAATAACAGATGTAGTATGTCACAGTTGGAAGAGAACTTAGATGTCGTACATTCCAGTAGAAGGATCTTCCTTTGATATATTCTACATTTCCTCTCCTAAAGTGGGATGTTCCTCCCCCAATGGGAGGTCACGTCCTCGTATGATCATCTTAGCCCATGATTGTAGCTGCCAGCTCAAGAAAATAGATATCATATGATCTATTTGGTTTTTTAGAATGTAATTTTGATATAAATAAATCAGGGAAAAGGAAAATCTCTTCCTTATAGTAGGAATCCAAGTATAGTAGGAAGTTATAATTATTAGTAAGAATTGTTAGTTATAATTATTAGTAAGAAGCCAAGTACAATAGGAAGTTATAATCATAGTAGGAAGTAAGTGTGCTAAGAATGATTAAACTAGGAAATCATTATTTGGCAGCTATTATAATAATAATTGATTCAAGCAAGAATCATCCATGGATGCTAAAACTAGCAGGTAAAAATTTAGGAGTAACAGGATATTTACATAATTGTCAAGTACCTCTCCCTCCAAAAAAAAAGATCACTAATAATTAGAAGGGTAAAATAACTGCAGTTGAGCAATCTGGCAGACAATACCTTAACCAAACTATCAAAATTAACCTCACTGGACAAACCCACAGCAAGTGCCTCCTGATATGGTGTACTGGGAAGAACACAACAGCATTTCTGAGTTAGTCCTGGCAAAGAGAAATAACTTTATGCAATACATGATCCTGGAATTTTTTTTTCTACAAAGAATATTATTGAACTATTTAGTAAAATCTAAAGAACATCTATAGATCAGATAATGGTATTGTTATCAATGCTCATTTCCTGGTTTTGATAACTTTGTTATAATTATATAAGGGGATGTGTTTGTTTTTAGGAAACATACTCCAAGTAAGATATATGGGGGAAAGGAGCAGATGTCTGCCACTCCTGATGTCTACAACTTCCTCTGTTTAAAAACACCCCCCCCACACACACACATATAAACACACACAAGCACACAAACATATATGAGAAAGGAGGAAGGAGAGAGAGAGAATGAAAAAGAGGGGATAAAGTGAATATACTATAGTAATAACATTTTGGGAATCTGCGTAAAGGGTATGCCTGGGTTCTTTGTATTACTTTTTCAACTTTTCTGTAAATCTGAAATTGTATCTAACTTTATTAAACTGAGTTTGGTGAATTTCTAGGTGTACTTCATCAGAAGAGAAAAGCAGAAAATGATTTCTTTTGTGTTAAATGTATTCATATTTAAAAGCTTTTAAAATAATTTATGTTAGGAGAAATAAAAATTCTGATTCAATATAGATGCCGTCTTGCAACAAAATGATGAGTTATTTTTTATTTTGTATTTTTATTGTTATGACGACTTGTCTCAGAGATTAATTAAAACTATGTAGCATCAAGATTACCGGTAAGTTTCTCAGCTGGCATTGTAAGTTTGTGAAGCAGAATGAGAACTCAACTGCAAATCAGAAGATGTGGATTCTATTTTGGATTCTGCCATTAATTAAGGAAATTTCTGAATTCAGGCTCTTAGCTTGTAAACCTGACCTTTCAATGAAAAGTGAAGTAATTGGGAGAGAGGAGAAAAACAGGACTAGCTGGAATCACATTTTAATACACATGAGGGGCAAATTGTTAGGGTGAAATTCATAGAGATTTTCTAAACTATTGTAACTTTACGGACCTTTACTTTTTTAGTATTGCCATCTGTTTCTTTGTAGTGATAACCGATAAAATGCTTAAAGCAAAAGTGTGTGCGTGTGTGTGTGTGTGTGTGTGTGTGTTTAAAGAACAGATCGTGAAGGTTGTGAGACACGTGCCTACTTCAGCATTTGGGAAGTACAAGGTGCCTTGTTTGCGCAGTAGGTAGCGCGTCAGTCTCATAAAAGGAAAGTACAGAAAAAGAAGCCTGGGTGTTTAAGACAGGAGTGATTGTTGTGTTTCCCAGTTAACAGAGCATTTAAAAAGAAAACAACCTTGCTATAATGGATAGTTATTACATTTTTTGATGTTTATATTGAAGAGAAGAAGGGAAATGCAGCCATTACTTACATTCTGTTGTTTAACACTTGATATGATCAACGTTTCAATCCACTTGTTGCTTATCTGAAAGGAACTTTGGTGTCTCTAGTGCATTAGTCCATTTCCGCTGCTTATAACAAAATACACAGAACTGGGTAATTTGTAAGTAATGAAATTGACCTAAATCTAATCACCTCTTCAAGGTCCCACCTTTTCAATTACCATGACAGGATTTCCCACCCTCAACAGTTACAGTGGGGATTAAGTTTGGGGGGGACATTCAACCCAAGGCACTAAGTTTTCTTGAAGTTGGACTAGTGTCTATTTGATTTCTAGCTGGAGGGACTACTGTGTGAGATATGATTACAGTGTCTCATGTTAGAGATTCTTAAACAGCACTCTACAAATCACTGGTGACTGGCATGTGCTGCTGCCGAAGCCACTGTGATGGCTTATAGCTTCCACCTGCAGAACTGATTTTCAGTCACTTGTGTTGACAGACAGGAACTGAAGGTAAGAGAAGGAAGGTAATAATCATTCCAGTATGAAGTGCCATTTTACTTCTAAAATACAGCTCGCTTGCTCTTTCTTTCTTTCTTTCTTTCTTTCCATTATTTATCTTCTGCTTCTTTTCAAAAAGAACTCAATGTGGCTTACACTTGAAGCCATGAGCACCTGGTAGGTAGAATATATATATAGATATAGATATAGATATATGAGAAAACGAAACCAGGAAAAGAAACATGGAAATATGTTCATTATATAATTTAACATAGTTTCTGTAAATAAAATTTGCCTATGTTTACCCTCAGTGTTATGAAAAATAAAGATTATAGGAAGCAAAGAAAGTTGTGTATATCTTATTATGAGAAAGCAAAACAAAAACAACAAAAAAATCTTTCCCATAGGGAGGCAAATTGATATTGCTCCCTGAAATTAAACAAAAATTCTAACATGGGCTCTTTATGATGGACATAGAGGTAAATCAATGTTACTTTTTTTTTGAAAAAAAAATGTAGTAACATATTTAAACTTGTCTTTTTGTTGTTGTCATTTTTGACCACATTTTACAAAACTGAAGCTGATTCTTTTGGTGGCTAATGATAAATAACCCAGGTTCACAGCCTTTCAGGAGTCTAATTATGCAAGGGAAATACGCAGATCCCAAAGGAATCTTCACACTAGAAAAATCTTAAAATCACACAAGACTGCATACTAGAGTGGTCTTATCTTAAATATTACTAAAGTTAGTTTGAATTTTGGTGTTGATTGGTAGAAAATTGGAGGTTATACTCTATAAAAAGAAAAGACATAGAGCTCTGATATTCTGGATGAAGCTAGGCTTTGTTGAATTTTTTTCTTTCATTCCTTTTCTCTCTGGATATATATGAATGCACTTTTAACTGATGATGACAAAGCAAATGTGCTCTCTTAACTCTTTAAAATATTTAAAGAGCTAAGAAATGATTTGGGGATGATAGTGGTGCTGAGAGAGAATCCACTCAGCATAAAAACCAGTGCAATGTCTGCTAAGTGACTCTTACATTTCATTATAAAACATAGGGAAATATAAAAATAGACATATATTTTAAAACAACAAGGTTAAGTGGTAGACTGTTTCAGAATACATATATGTATAATAAATTATCTTTTAAAAAATAATCTTTTCTGTGAGCAAAATTCACAGGATTTGCATTAGAAACAGAAAATGCCATATCATGAATAAATGTGAGAAAAGTTAAAAAAAAAGAGTACATTTCATTTCAACATGTCTTCGAAGCTGCAGATGAGAATTTGTTCTAAGAAACAGAGAATCAAACTTGTCCATCAAAGCTTCAGATTTTCTCATTTATTCTCCGGATTGCAGCCTCTCTTGAGAAATACATTCCTCAGGGCTGATTTTACATCCTTATTCCTCAGGCTGTAGATCAGAGGGTTCAATGTGGGGGTTACAAGATTATTCGATATCTGAATAACAGCACCGAGGAGGGGACGGGGGTTGGGTTGCAGGTAGATGATGATCACGGGCCCATAAGTACAAAGAATCGCAGTGAGGTGGGCGCTGCAGGTGGAGCATGCCCGCTGCCTGCCCTCTGCTGAGCGGAGTTTTGCTATGGAGATTCCAATGCAAGCGTAGGAAACAAGGATGAGAAAAAAGCAAATGAGGGACAAAAGACCAACATTCACAAAACTTACTCTCTGGGCTAGAGATGTGTCCTCACAGGCCAGAGGTAACACCGCAGGCATATCACAGAAGTAATAGCCCACCTTGTTGGAGCCGCAGTAGGGTAACTGGAAGGTGAGGGAGGTTAGGATGACGGCGTGGACACAGCCCCCCATCCAGGTCCCTGTGGCCAAGATAGAGCACACCCTGTGGTTCATGACGACAGCGTATCTCAAAGGAAAACATATGGCAACAAAGCGGTCACAGGCCATCACCGTGTACAGGAAACACTCGGTGCAGCCCAGGAAATGGTAGAAGAAGAGCTGGGACATGCAGCCTGCATAGGAGATGGCTCGGCTGTTCCCTGAGAGGTAGAGCAGCATCTTGGGGGCAGTTGTGGAAGAGAAACCCAGGTCAAAGATGGAGAGGTTTCCTAAGAAAAAGTACATGGGAGTGTGAAGCCGAGAGGAGGAGATGATCGCTGCAAGGATGAGCATGTTCCCCAAGAGGATGCATAAGTATAAGGAGGAGAACAGGAAGAAGAGGGCCATCTCCAGGCCCTCTGTCTCAGGGATTCCCAGCAGGATGAACTCAGCCACCATTGTGTCATTTCTCATTTTCATAAGGAATCAGCTCTTGGGGTCTGTGAAAAAAGTGTGATCAAATGTAACATGCATATAAATGACCTGTGTTTAGATCAATGAAATGGACAAGCAGCAAAGATCTGGGCGTTTACAGAGTGGTGCTTCCTGACAGGGTCGCCTTGATCTGCCTGCTGTGCCCTGCACTGGATGTTTTTCTGCAGGGCGGTGGTGAGTGCAGGTGCCCCTCAGTAACAGTCTCACCAAGACACCTTACACGACTGGTCTCCTGTCTCCCACTCTTCATATACACCACTAAATTGCATTAATTCTAAATGCTACTTTGTAATTCTAAAGGGATAAATATAAGGACTTGATATCTTTATACTAAGTTGTCATCTAAATGTTTTATATTCACCTAAGACAATTTAGTTACACTAACTCTCTAACCATCATTTATGAGCATATAAGCCACACATACAACAGATACAGCATCTTTCCCACATTGTCTCCCTGAGCCACACATACAACAGATACAGCATCTTTCCCACATTGTCTCCCTGGGTATGAGGGTCAACAATGAGAAACTAGCCAAAAGGAGGACCTTTCATATTTCTTCATGAATAGTAAATTACACTAAAATTGTCCTTATTTTCCAGAATCACCTAAATCTAGTACACATGAATAACTGGTAGTCACCATTTCAGTCTCCAAAGTCTGTAATTGTCTAACCAGATCGAAGGAAAGCAACACCCTAATTTTGTGGCAGAAGAAGGCACAGGGGTAGGGGTTGTAAAGACTCCTTTCCAAGTTTCAGAGTTTGAAAAATTTCAATATCTTTTTCTACTTCATTTAACTTTTCCAACACACTGTCATCTTTGAATTACAGATCGACCCATGGATTCTATTGTCTAAGAACCTATCGATATCTATCTGTCCATCTATCTGTCTATGCATCATATGTCTATTATTTTTCCTGGTGATTATGAGGGGAGGGACAGAGTGAGAGCCGAGATAAAGAGTGAAAGATAAAGTTTGGGCACTTACGTGGCACACAGGGAGCATAACTGGCTGGTGCTATTGAGTGTTGTTTTCCTTTCCTTTCCCAGCCGAAGGAAAGAGCCTCCCCTGACCAAATCCCCATGAACCTACAGTTTGCAATTAGGTGTCCTGACTTCTTCTCTTTTTCAATCACTTTCAAATAGAATGCCACAAATCTAAATGTGCTGCAGCTACCATATAGTAATTTCCCTTCTGACTCCAGGAACTGCAATAATTCCCAAACACAGGAGGTTTTTAAAACACCTTGGTCTTCCTTTGGGTATTAATCCCTCAAGGCAGGGACCTTATTGAACGAGGGAACAATTAACTACTTGGTATAATTGGGCCTTAGAAATGAGAGAGGGGGGGGGAGAGGGAGGGAGAGAGAAAATCTTATAATTTCCTTTGTAAAATATACTTCAATGATACAATAATTTTCAAAAAAAATATCTCACACATATCATACATGTTTATGTGTGCATTTTTACATTTACTGCTTTTTCATGTGTATGTGCTGATTTTATAAATAAGTAATGCACTATTTTACTGCACAGGATTGACTTACTGCAAGCACAAGTAACTGGGTGGCATAGAAAATTGGAGAAACAGATGAACTAGACCCAGGAAGGGTGGGAACTAGGGCAGCTATAGGGACCCGAGCAGTGACAATTCATGGAGCAGCCTCAGGTGTTGCCATCAGGTGACTCAGCCTCAACTGCCTTTGTTTCCATGCGCCTCAGCTCAAGATTCAAATCTGATTTTCTTGGCTAAGCCTCATGCCTACCCCTGTGACCAGGGTACAGGGTACAGTAGCATGGAGATGGGCAGTTCTCCAAAGGATAGGAGAAGGGACTGTGGCCAGGGGGAAGGGGGAAGGAATATGCTGAGAGGCCACAAATAATTTGAAGCTATCATTTGAGGTATCTGTCTTATACTACTTGGCATCTATTAAAGCTTCCAAGTTAAATGCCTCGGATATTTAATAAATGTTGGGGGCGGGTGGAATACCAAATTTCTCCTTGAATGCATTCACTCATTTGTTTATTTATGCATTCATGGATTCCATTTATTTCAACCAATATTGAGTGTCAACTATATGTCAGGCATTATTTGTTAAGAGAGATAGAAAGGTTCAGGGGGAGTGGGTTAGTGATAGTCCCTCTACTTAATAAACTTATAATCTATCTGGATGAAAAATAGTATTTTACATTCTTATTTAAACCTCAAAACTCTGATGAAGGCTTCCATAGATGAGGAAAGTAAGGGACAAAGAAGTTAAATAACTTGCCCTAAATCATGGAGCTTACCTTGGAAGGAGCTGGGGTGTGGTCTCTTCTTCAGGACTTTGGGCCATGAAGTTTCTGATCACAAAGTTTCAGTGTTTAGGGAATGCTGAGGTAGTAACACTATTCAAAATACATATGGAATTTTTACATAAACATATGCAATGTTTTTGTTGAACGCATAACTAATGATAAAAGGATATAAAAGTTAATAATTCTGCCATCCTGTTTATCCTTGATTATCTTTAATGTTTTGAAACATGATGACTGACTGGGAAAAAAAATTGTACAAATAAAGAAGATGATAAATACACTTTTAACTAGCAAGTAAAATCCCATTAAATTTACCTTGATCTGGTAACAATTTATTCAAGGTAGACAAACGTCATGGACTGTTTTAGATGTTCAACCAGAACGTTTTAGAATCAAGGTGGCATGTGCTAAATTAGTGTGATGGTCACGGTGAAAACACTCGTGTTCCACATTCCCAAAAGGTCAGATGTTTTCACTGACAATACCTGTTACAGAGTAAATAGTGATCAGGTCACAATAGGACAGACTTTAATAAGATAATGCAAAAATTTTCTTATTTTTGCTTATAGTTCTTTTCCTCCAGAAATTGCAAAGATGTTCCAAAATTATCATAAGCAACAAAAATATAATTGCAAGTTGTATTTTATCTTCATTTTTAAGCAAAGGCTTAAGGTTTGATCAGTTCTTTGTGTTGAACATAGATTCTACATATGTCTTGAACACCAAATATTAATATTCAATGAAATATAACTATTTTAATTGACAAAAATTACATATATTTATTGTGTACAACAGGAGGTTTTGAAATATGTATACATTATGGGATGGCTAAATCAAACTAATTGACATATGTATTATTTCACCTACTTTTTATATGCTGAGAACACTTAAAATCTACTTCTTCCACAATTTTTAGGTACACAACGCGTTATTAACCACAGTCACCATGTTGCACAATAGGCCTTTTTGAACTTACTTCTCCTTTCTAGTGGAAATTTGTCTGCTTTGATCACCATCTCCCCTTTCTCTCCCAGTTCCTGGTAACCATCATTGTTCTCTCTGCTCTATAAGTTCAACAATTTTAGATTCCACATATAAGTGAGATCAACCAGTATTTGTCTTTCTGTGCCTGGCTTATTTTACTTAAGATGATGTCCTCCAGGCTCATCCATGTTGTAGCAAAGTATAGAATTTCTGCCCTTTTTTAAGGCTGAATAGTACTTCATCGTGTACACATTCATGTTTTCTTTATTCCTCTGTTGACGGACACTTCTTGATTCCATGTCTTTGCTACTGTGAATAATGTTGCAAAAAACCTGGGAGTACAGATATCTCTTCAACACACTGATTTCAATAAATATAGCTTTTTAAATTTGTGTTTTATTTACATTTTATTCAGCAAAACCATGTGTTCAGGATTTTTATTTTCTTCAACTGATGAAGGATACATTAAGGAAGTTATCATGCAATAAAGCATTTTGCCTTTTAGGAAATTTAACTTATTAAAGACTAAGTTTTATTCACAAAGTCTTGCACTGCACACAGCACTGTGCTTGATCATAAAGGCCACACAGAAAACTAAATGATATGATGTTGTACTTGACCTAAGCTCTGACTATGGGACAGGGGAAGGGGAAGGGGGAAGGGGGAAGGGTCGCCAGTGAGGCCAGAAAGTCATTCTCCCTTTCTCCCCTGCTTCTGCTTTCCCTCCTGTGACAGGGTGAATAAATCAGGTAGCTCTGTGTTGTAGGTCCTGCTGTCTCTCATCCAGCCAAGAAAGAAGAGTCTCCATTCTTGTGTTAAGGGCTTACTTTAAGCCACATTTTCTACTCAACTTAAGAAATTCCTGTGACAGGATATATTGAAACCTTGCTGTTCTTTTTGTCCATTTGCTGGTGATTCCTGTTTTCATCCTTTGTGAGGTAGAATCTAAGAGTTGAGTAGAAGTCGTAGGACCCAAGCCCATATCGAAGATCCCTCCAATAGGGAATGGGAGCAGTCCCTCTAAAGAAAGGCAATAGACTGGCTAGCACACACTTGAGGTAGGCAATAATGCATTTGCAGTGTTGCTAAACGGCCTGGCTTGTGAATTTTCTCCCTAACAGGATGGGTGCAAGAATGGAGCAGGCAGTGAGCTTGCTGAGGACTGGGCAGGAAGATGCATGGAGGGAAGCATTTGAGTAATTTGTAACTAATTATAATAATCACCAAGAAATCCGAACTAGGTAAGGAGCTAAGTAAAAACAAGAAGGGGCTGATGAGAGGAAGGAAAGTCACACGTATGATTAGGAGTTTCAATGAGGTCATTTATTCACTCTACAAAAATTTATCAGCAGCTACCATGATGTGCCAAAACTGCTCTGTTCTGGTGAAAAGCAATTAGCCATGGTCTCTGCCCCCAAAGAGCTTCCGGTCTGGTACAAGATGAGAGGCACTGATCAAATAATCCTACATATAAATTATAATCACTTATGTGGTAAGTGCAATGGATCGAAAAGTTATAATGGGAGTGCGTTTGTACCCTGAGTAGTTCACTCATGTTTCTCTCTCATGTCGGTGAGTGTGTGTTTACGTCATGATTTGTGAGGCTGGATGGTGTTCCTAAAAGTGGAGAGGACCTCCCTGAGAAAACGTTTATCCCAGCTGATATTTGAAGAGTGAGTCAGAGTGCAGGGAGGGGAAGGCAAAAACCTAGGCGGGGCAATGGCACGCCCTTGGGCGTTGCTG